>NC_081540.1:15482295-15637295 GCF_030273125.1 Centropristis striata
ATATGGGAAACATCCTGCTTTGTAAAACACACACGAAGAAGAAGCTGGTACCAAAACCTCAAAAGGTTCAAGTTCAGCTTATTTAAAGCCACAGGTTACATGATGATTAGTTCTTACAGTGGGAAAAAGAACTTCATGACACCGAAAATCCAGAATTTTCCCTAAAAATGATTCTCGGGATGTTTCATGTTTTGTTGAAACAGGAAGACAAATATTAACAATCTGTGATATGGAGGATGGAAGCAGCCAAAATCAGAAATATATAAATTAATAAAATACATGATAAATAAAGTAATATGACATAGAAAGCACCAAAAATAGTGTTTAAAAAATATTATAGTCCTTAATTTATTAATATAATTTTGACATGAATTGGTATGTATAGTTTAATTAATTTATTTTTATTTACTTTAAATTAATTCCCTATGAACTTACTTTCCTATTTTTCTCTTGTATTTATTTATTTTAATGCCTTTGAAAATTATTTTATTTTTCACTTCTAAGTACTGAATAAGAAATGAATGAAGAAATAAATAAAAAGATATTAATTTATGATAATTAATATAACAATAAGAATAAATACATCTGAAAATGGAAAACAATAAGAAAGTAAATAAATTAAAAAATATATAGTAAATTAATCATTTCAATTAATTAAAAATATATACAAAAATGACAGCAAATAAATAGGATAGAAGGGGTAAAAAGGAAAGAAGAAAAAAAGGAAATTCAAAGAAAATATCAATTTATTCAATTCATTGTCACATTTGCGTGATTGATTAGCATCTACATATATTTTAATTTCAGCTCAGGTATATTCAATTATATATTAATTGATTTATTACGTTTATTAATTTAGAATATGTATTTAATATTTTTATGTAAATATTATTTTATGAATATTTATTTAGTTATTTTTTCTATTGATTTTTTATTTTGCCAGCTATAATCATCCATACTCCATACCAGCTTGAGCCCTCAGTTATTATCAGGCGGCAACCTCCGGTCTGAGCAGGGAGGCAAAGCAGAAAGTGCCTTAAGCTGCATTCTACTGAAAAGTTTGGCTGCAAAAACATTTATGTCCATTTATTTCAATGCAAAATGAAAAAACTTCTCACTTGATTTATTACCTCAGAATTAAAAAAAACAACAACACTATGGTCTCAATCACTAGTAAAAAATCTTCTTCAAGACAATTTGATCTTAATAGTTCAAATAATGGCCCCATTTAGAAGAAAATAGAAGATAAAGAATCATATGATTTGGGGCGTGGCTACCTTTGATTGACAGGTCACTGACAAGGCGAGCCGTCACCAGGAGAGAAGCAGAACAATGCGTATCCACGGCAACCTGTCAATAAAGTTATATATAACATTATATAGATATAAAAAAGGATGTTTACCGGTTTGGTCTCATAACTTTGACCCTTTCACTGTATTTTCACTTAATGACAGTTTATTTGAACGTTTTGTTCAGTAAAAATGTCTTGTTCAGCGTTTGGTTGGACTAACAGACGCTCCAAGGAGTCGCTGTTCAGTTTTCTGAGGTAAGTAACGTACATTTTGTTTTTGTTTTTTGCTAGCTTAAACTAACATCCCAGTTAATGTTCCAGTTAATGCTAACATGAATTAGCAGCAGCATCTCTCAGTCAGGTTGAGGTGTAGAGAGGCTGTAGTCAGTGATCAGATCCCTCTCCTCCTCCACAGTCCAGATATGGTCTGATCCCCGTATCAGAAACAAGATGGCGACGAGTGTAACGCTGAACTCAATGCTTCCAACGGGCCACAAACCCGTTGACGTCACGGTGACTACATCCATTATTTATATACAGTCTATGGTTATTATTCATTCACTTGGATGTGTTGAAAGGCTTTCCCATGGATGACGCTCACATTCAGCCGTTCAGTTGACCGCTAACCCAAAACATGCATGTCTGATGAACGAGTGTGGTCATGCACCATTCTGACACTGGCTGTCTGCCTGCATGGACACTGTTCACACGGCGTTTCTCAGAACAAGCATCAAATTCAAGAGAAGTGCCCACAAAATGCACATAACACAAAACCTCACAGCAATCAAATCAAATCAAAATTACTTTAGTTATCCCCGAATGAGTCTCCAGTGAGTCTGTTATCTCTGTTAGAATGAGACAGCCTGATGGCTGGAGGAGAGAAGGATCTTTTGAATCTCTCCGTCCTGCAACAGAGAGAGAGGAGCCGTCCACTGCTGTTTTTTTGGTCCATAAAGGTTTTGTGTAGCGAATGATCCGGGTATTTCAGGATGACCTGGAACATGTTGACAGGTCATCTCTCCACCACCTCCTCCAGTGTGTCCAACCTGGCTCCAACCACAGAACCAGCTCTTTAGACCAGTCTGTCCAACTGCCTTCGTCTCTGTGTGTGATGCTGCCTCCCCAGCAGACTGCATCATGAAACAACACACTACCACCACAGACTGATAAAACATCTGCAGCATCGCACTACACATGTCCAGAGATCTGTCCAACTTATTATCCAGGTATACACCTAGATACTTAGAACTTGGCACCACCTCCATGTCCACCCCACAGGTATTCACTGGCTGAAGGGGGGCTTGAACCTGAGGAAATCTCTGATCATTTCTTTAGTCTTTGAGGTGTTCAGAGATAGTTCTTGTGAGTCCAGTCACTGAAGGCTTTTATCAGATCCCTATATTCAGATTCCTGTCCATTCCTGATACACGCCACAATAGCAGTGTCGTCAGAGAACTTCTGGATGTAGCAGGACTCAGAGTTGTATTTGAAGTCTGCTGTGTGAACAGGAATGGAGCCAGAACAGTGCCTTGTGGAGCCCCTGTGCTGCTCAATAATGTCCTAGAAACACAGTTCCCCAACCTGACATACTGTGGTCTTCCTGTCAGGTAATCTGTGATCCAGGAGATGAAGGAAAGATCCACTTCCATCTCTGTGAGCTTGAAACATCAGCGAGCTTCAGTGGTTCAAACTGCTCTGACAAAACACTGACAATGCAGCTCAACATTTATTGGCCTTACTGTATTTTTATTTTCTGAATCAGATGATCCTGACCTGTGTTTCTGATACCTTAATTTACTTGATGTATGTTAATATTGGTGTTTCAATATTTTAAGCACTGTGAATAATGCTTCACTATCAAGATATATGAAACAATAATACAGTACATTACTGGAAAATAACTTTCCCTTTTCTTTCACAGTGTAGGTATGATTCTTTTCTTCAAATGATGAATCTAAAACTTGACCCGACCTTTCAGTCACAGCTGCAGGAAGCCATGTTCGACAGGATGTTAGATGCCATTTTAAATGTTAAACAGAGAAAATGTAAAGCACGTTTTCCAAATGAAGGCTTCACTTTTCTTCCCCTGAGTTTACGAGGTGGACCTGAATGCACCATGAAGTCCCTGTCGGTGCCTACACCTTTTACTATTCACATAACTAACAGGGAAGACCACATTGCCGACTTAAGTGAAGCAGAAGGATTTTCCAATTTTGTTGTTTGTCATCAGCTTCAGGCTACTGGTAAGCTACGCTGTATGGTCTTTGAAGTTTTTTGTTTCTTGTGTCGAAAAAAAATGACAATAAATCAACGTATTTCTACTTTGACTCCAGCAGTGGTCCTAGTGTCTGGAAAAAACAACCTGTGCCTGATGGGCCCAATTTGCCAGTGAGATTTGAAATATTGGACATTATAGTGCTAAACATTGGTGTTTCAATATTTTAAGTACTGTGAATAACGCTTCCCTATCAAGACATTTGAAACAACAATACAGTACATTTCTGGAAAATAACGTTCCCTTTTCTTTTACAGTGTAGATATGATTCTTTTCTCCAAATGATGAATCTAAAACTTGACCCGACCTTTCAGTCACAGCTGCAGGAAGCCATGTTCGACAGGATGTTAGATGTCATTTTAAATGTTAAACAGAGGAAGAAAAGCGAAGCCTTTATTTGTTTCCAACATGTTTCAGAAGTTTGGCTCCTGTAGACAGACTGACTGTCTGAGACACAAACACGAGGCGGACACGTTGGACGAGATGTCACGTTGGAGGAATAAATCACCATCAGAGGTGACTCTCACAATCAGGAGCGGGCCTCTAATCAGGCCTGAGAGCAGGGACAGAAACCAGCTGCACAGCTCATATGAAAGGAAACGTTTCATGAGAATGCAGGTGAGACGCCTCTCTGCTCGCTTTGATGATTGTGAGGAACGAAACAGAAATACAAACAGCTTTTCTCTCCTCTGTGGACGCTCTGGGTCACATGTACAGTAGTTGAGATGTTTCAGGATGCTGGACCGATCCCATATCTGTGAATAACTGGAACAAGATGTCCTGTGGGTTGATCGCCAGTAAAAAGTGGTTTTTGGAGAGGAGGGGAGGGCGGCGAGGGCACGGTGCAAGATTGAGTTGGAAAGGCGAAGGAGAGAATTGGAATGGCAGTGGGCCGGGTTCCTAATGCACACAGCGAAGGCCAAAGTTTAGAGCCGCTCTGTGCCGGGAATACCAAGCGCCTGGCTCCCCGCTTGGCGGACAATGGGCTGATGGGCGTGCTACGGCAGCTTAATTTTCAAAGAGCGAGAGGCGAGCGCTGCCCATCTCTTTCAGCGCTGAGCAACAGGCCCAAACTGCATAAAGACACATTGTGAACGTGGCAGAAACTGAGCCATCCGAAGTCAGGGAATCTTCAGTTAAAACCTCCATCAGCTGGACAAGTTTCTCCAAACCTTTTCCAAGCCTGGTTACAATTTACGGCCAATGAGAGCAGGGTGGGAAATCACCACCAGTCAACAGCTGAATGCTGCTGGTCCCTCACCAGCCATACTGGCAACTTCCCTGCACTAAAACATGTCGTCGTTTGAGATGAAGTCATCTTGTAATGAGCTGATTCTAATTGAAAACAGGACGAAATATCCTCCGTTCTCTTTACTCTTTTAAAGGGGCACTGCAGAAAATATCAGAGTCAGAGTCAGATTTTCCTTTATTGTCATTGCACAGAGTAACAAGTACTAGGACAAGGAAATTAGCCATCAACCCGTCCAAACGTATACTTACTAAAACACACATACAATATGACAGAGGTGGACAGAAGAGAGACGGAGATGAGAAAATATCCTGACTTGTAGTCCGTCGTATGGGCCGAACTGGATCCTACATTTCCCATAATGTCACAGGACAACTTCTCCCATAGATCCCTCCCTGCTGGTAAATGCCCATGTCTTTCAAAGTTGACACCTTCAGCAGGTTTTTCTGCCCTAAATATGACATTGTCTCAAAGAAAAGCTGATTGGCTGCTGCTTCTTTTAAAGAAGGAGCCAAGATTCAATACAAAGCATGAGACTGCACAAGAGACTGCATTAGTAGCCCAGATATCCTGAGATATAGTCCATGTTTTTCACAATCCATAACTTCCCTGTTAACACCTGAGGGTTTGACTAATACCTGAAATAATCACTCCCATAGTTCTTGTGTATGGAAAACGTTCTTTACATTTTCTCAGAGTTTACGAAGTGGACCTGAATGCACCATGAAGTCCCTGTCGGTGCCCACACCATTTACTATTCACATAACTAACAGAACCACATTGTAGACTTCAGTGAAGAAGAAGGATTTTTCAGTTTTGTTGTTTGTCATCAGCTTCAGGCTACTGGTAAGCTACACTGTGTGGTTTTTTTTTAACGATGTGTGCACGGGTCAGCAGCAGAAATTTTAGTTTTTGTGTTATATTTTTTGTGTATATGTCGAAAAAAAACTACAATGAGTCAACATATATTTTTTTTTGAGCAGTGTTCCTAGTGTCTGGAAAAAACAACCTGTGCCAAAACCGGGACAATTTGCCAGTGAGATTTGAAATATCAGCATCCAGCTTGAAACTGGGAAGATCCCGTAAGGAAAAAAGGGACATCTAGTCCATCTTAAGTTTAGGGCTCTTAACTAGAAGAAGACTTATCTATGTCTAATCTAATGTATTAATGCTGATCATAGTTTTTGCAAATATGTTTGTTATTATGTTACATTATTGAGACGGGGACTGATTAGGTAATGGGCAAAGGTGGATCTCAGGCTTACACACTCGAACTCCCACACATACACAGATATGCATACCGTATTTCCTCAAATAGTAGCCGGGGCTTCTATTAATAAAAAATCAGTTTGGGACCCGGCTAATAATAGGGGCAGGATATTATTTAAAGGAAGCTTTTATTAAAAAAACAAAATCAGAGCAGCTCGGACCGGCACTTTTTAGCAGGACTTTTTTAAAGCAGGATTTAAAATGTCTAAACTACTAAAAAGCCCAGAAGAGCGTGCGTAAACGGCTCGACTTTACAGAGAATGACGAGGACAGCGGGAGAAACAACCATATTTACCTACAGTACTAACTTGTGTGGCCAAACTTCAAAATACAGGTGTTGTAGAGAGAACTGTTTGGGGTTCAGGTAAACTTGGGCTCATGTTAACAACTTAAAGGAGGACTGGTTGGGGTCAGGGGTCAGGTTGGTGCAGGTTAAGGTAAGGGGGACACATAACGACGGGGTAACAGACTTTGACATAACACCGGTAAGACACCCGGCTTATAAAAGAAGCCGGCTTTTATTTACTAAAACTTGTTTTTACACCCGGTTACTAAATGAGGCCGGTCATTAATAGGGGCCCGGCTTTAAATTGAGGAAATACGGTACATCCCCAAGGTTTTTTTCATTGTTTTTTCCTCCTTTCCTCTCCTCACGTTGTGCTGTATTTCTTTTCCTTCATCTCTGTATCCCTGTCCTGTCCACCTCTGTCATATTATATGTGTGTTTTAAATATACGTTTGGACGGGTTGATGGCTAATTTCGTTGTCCTAGTACTTGTAACTCTGTGAAATGACAATAAAGTAAAATCTGACTGACTCTGATCTGAATCTGATTATTTTTGTATAAGTGGAAAAAAGTAAGCTACGCTGAGTCGTCTTTAAAGTGTTGTTTTGTTGTGTTTTTCAGGTGAGCAGTGGCTTGTGGTAAAAAATGGGACAATTTGTCAGTGAGTGTTTTACAGATATTTGCTGTTACTTATTTGCGTTTATACATGCAGTGTCGAAAAAATTACAATAAGTCAACATATTTTCACATCGGAAAAGTGCAGCTGCAGGCAACTGGCAAGCTTTGCTGTGTCACCTTTGAAGTGTTGCTTTTTTTTTTTTATAAATTGGCAGCGGCTGATGGTGAAAACAGAACAATTTGCCAGTGAGTGTTTAAATATTGGACCTTTTAGTGGTTTGGATTTGCGATCCAGGACAAGTCATGTTGGCATTTTTGCAGATAATTTGTTGTGTTATTTGTGCATGCACATGCAGGATTGATAAAAGGGCAGTAAGTCAACGTTTTTCAACTTTTCAACAAGACGAGGTTCCAAGACCTACTCTGAGGACGGGAAAAGTCTTTTAACTTTCAACTAAATTTTCCAAATCTCTTTACAGACCTACTGGTCTGCTGTAAATCTGTTCCTCTGCTTATGATCTGGCCTGTTTGCATTTCCTTTCTGCACACAGGCTCTCACACTTGAACAAACACCAGCTCTGGGTCTGCAGCTCTCTGCTCGGTGAGACGTGCGACGCGACGCGCTGCAGTTTGTGCGGAAGGTTTTTCCGTACTGACATCGGTGCTGACGGCGGCTCCGCTCCACGTGTCCCATGATTAATCTGCTGGTCATTAGGCTCCGCGCAGCGCCGCTGAAACCCAATCCTTTTCACTGCTCACTTTTTTTTGTTTCTCGGCCCCGGCACTGAATTAGCAGAGAGAATACATTAGCATACTAAATACTAGTGGCGGGGCCTGGTGAGAGACGAGCTGGGACCTTTTCTCAGAGGCAAAGCTTCTTTCTCAGGAAGTCGACTTTACATACGACACACCACGTCAAACATTTTGACGGATTTCTAAAAAAAAGACATGCACAAAGTGGGAACAAGTTTTCTTAGTTTTAAAACGTTTCAGTTGAACTTTTTCTTCCTGTAAAGTTTCCTGACTCACAGATAAGAGTGTGTGTGAAATAGCTTTTTTATGAGAGAAGATGAATTGTACAGAACTCTTCTCAGCTCCGTGATAAAGAACGTGAAGGACAACAATGCAAAATTTAAAAAAAAGAGTGCATGATTTGTATGGCGCGGCCCATAAAGGCAGGCAGGGGGGTTCATTACCATAACAAGTGCAGCGCTACCAAAAGCCATTTTGCTTCTTTTGTTTCAGCTAAGCAGCTGTCATTTGCAGAACATTATGCATTTTGGATTCTTCTATGCTAATTTTTTGGGGGGACAATTTTTCCAACAATAAGCACTCGGGCATCTAATAGAAAGCCTTTCATGGCACAGACCCTGGGGTGCCCCGCGCCGTGCCAAGTCAAACAATGGCTTATTGCTCTGAGCAAGCACATCTCAGCCCTTCAATAAAGCATTAAGTTCCCAGCACACTGCAGCCCCGAGCCCCCCGAACCTCTCACACACACGTAAGCACACACACACTGAGCCTGCAGCACATTAATCAAGATATGAATCAATATTGACTGGGACATGCATGGAAATCAATTGTTACATGCTGAACATGATGAACTACACGGATCAGAGATTCATATCTGGACTGGTGAAATAAAGTTTCATAGTTTATTATTGATGTTGGAACTTTATAATGCATTAATGCAGAAGTGTTGGTGCCAGTAGGATCTGTTGCATCTGTTCTTGATCAACTTTCAACTTTCTCTCAGTGGTTGATATCCAAAAATCTTATTTTTTGTACTTTTCCATCCAACCCGGTCTGCTATGGAGGACTGAAGCTGCCAACATTAAAAATAAATAAATGACTCGTAAATAAATTAAAATGCCATTAAAAGTAATATTAAAAAGAAACATATTGACCAAATCTGAAATAAATTTAAATTTCTGTTTCAATTAACTTTTTAAAATGTATTTACCTTTGTATTAATTCCCCTCATCATCCACTTTCCTCTTTATTTTTTTTTTTTTTAAATGTACTACTTTTTAAAAAATATATTTATTTAGCTTTGCATTTATTTATTTTTTATTCATTTATTTAATTATTTTTTAAAATGTTTTGCTTTATTATTTTCTCTATGTTTCTTTAGCATTTCGCAAAAACTTAAAATATATTTTTTAAAATGTATAATAATAAAATAAAGCGATGGATTAAACACGGGAGACTCAACTGTGGCCGCCGTCGCTAACTGTGCACAACGTCAGCAGCTGATCATAAACAAAGCAGCATGGCTAATTATGCACAGAGTCTCCGCTGATCATAAACATAGTGATCGTGAATTAACCGGCATCACTAACTGTGTACAGAGCGTCTGGTGCTTATTGTAAACAAACAGAGATCGCGAAGTGAACACCTCCTGCAGCAGCAGCACATACACACTGTACTGCTACAGAGCTAACTGTTAGCCTATTAGCAATTTGCAGACTGGACGCTATGGGGTTAACATCCCCTCCGGCTCTGCAGCTGGGAGAGACTGCTGCAGGAGGACTGTGCCGCTTCGACTCGTTCTTACTCTTCTTAAGGAGCCTCCGGCCCCCGCGGCTCGTTAAGAAGAGTAAGAATGAGTCTCCAAAAGTCTCCAATAACACCAGAAAAAGTCGCTGGATTTGTCACCAGTCGCTTTCTTGAAAAATAGTCGCTAAGGGGGTCTGAAAAGTCGCTAAATATAGCAACAAAGATGCTAAGTTGGCAACACTGCTTCGCCGGCTTTTACAAATGGCGTGTGTTGTTGTGGAGTCGAGTACTACGTCACATCCTGCTTAGTGTTCTATCCAATCAGCAACCAGGCTTTTTTCAGGGGAGAAAAACGACCCTGCTCTTCTACAGGGATGAAAAAGTCCTGACAAAAGTCAGCTCCAGACGACTCATATTAAAATTAGGGGTGTTTCAGTGAGTGAGACCTGCGTCATTCCGGGTATTTGGTGGAAGTGGAAACAGCCCTAAAGAGTTTTTGCAGAATCCTACAGAACCAAGAGATGTCAGGTTGCAGCTCTTGTTGAGTTTTGGTCTCATTTATTCACGTCTTCACACTCTAGTTGGATATCAGATTCTAGGACTATTTGGGGCTTGAATCATCTTTTCTACGGTACTTGTTAAATATTCTAAATTAGCCTCATTGTGTGCTTTCAGTTACAGTCTTGTGCACATGGACCTGCCTGCTACAGATATAGGTCACCCTGTTATCTGTAAGCTGCCTCAAATAATATGGGTCAGACTCACCATGTTACACAATTACATGATGACTGTTTGTTACCACTTGATTATTTACTGCACATTGTGTTTCCTCTGACCTTTAGTTTGTGTTTATTAAATGAACTCCATTGACACCCATAATGTGCAGCATATCTGCATTTTACATTTTTAAAAATTACTAGTATACCCTCAAACATTTAGTGGATTAGCAGACTTTACAGTATTTTTTAAGGGCAAAAATATCACTAATTATCTCTTTGCAGCATCTTTAATGTGTTGCTTTTCTTCTTTTTTATACCTTTAAAACGGAATATTTCAGAAATGTTTAGCTATTTTATTTATTATCTCACTGGACTCTGGAGTTAGTGCAGATTTTTTACTTGTATCAGGGTAGAAACAGCATTTAAGTGTTTAATTTAACTGAATTTGCGGATGTGAAACGTGTGATCGTGTCACAAACTCAACATAAAATGGAAAAAGTTGTTTCGATAGATGTATATATGCTCTAATTTCTAGTGATTTTATACATAAACTCTAAGCTTTCTTGTTGGACTTGCTGTTTTTGGTAAATCAGAGGTTTTGTGCTGTCAGATACAGGTGTAAATGGAAACTAAAACTCTAAATCAACTAAATAAAGAACATTTCTGTGTGTGATGAGGAACAAACCTTTGTTTAAATCTGTGATAAGAAATGATCCATTGATCCGAGTGGAGCGTCTCAAAGTGCAGTGATAGCAGGGTGTGATCATGTGTGCATATGTGCGTGGGTGTGCGTGACAGTGTGATGTTCGACTTCATTGTATTACTTGAATTATAACAGTGTGTAGCCCCGGGCCACAGCTCTCCCTGAACGGGCAAAGTCAACTCAAATTGGGTTATCGGAGACCTCGGGCTGAGCAGCCGGGCCACCAGGAATCCAAAATAAAGCAGCGGCCCCTTCTCCCCCCCAAAAATAGACCGCCATCAGAAACCAAGCAGCCAGAAACCAGGTTAACGCCGAGAGAAAACTTCCCAAGGATTTTCACTATCCTCCACGTCTCCTCCTGACCTCCAGCATCCGATCGGTCCGCAGATTAGCAGCTTGTAACGTGGCTTTTACACAAAAAGAGGGCGGTTAAGAGGTCGCCACTTGACCCCCGAGGGCAAAATCAATGCCTTATTATTTCAAGATCACATTCAGCGGGCTGAGATTTGAGAGGAAGTCTCCAGCCGACACTCGGACAATAGAGAAGTCAGAGTCCAGGATGCTGATTGGACGGGATGAAGCCTGAGGGAAGGTCAAGATGGACTGAAAGGAGGAGGAGACGATTGTTCCTCTGCATTCAGACCGCATTTTAACAAAACTGATTTTATGATGTACACACACCAGAGGATAATTGACCCTCCGCTAAGCCACACCCCCTTTGGTGTTAGCCGCTGCTGGAGCTGCCATGCACTGTAAAAAAAAAAAGCAGCAAAAGTTGGCAAACACTTATTTAACCCTTTCTAAGGCACTCCTGGAAATTAAAATATATCAACCCTGAAGTGTTATTGAAAGGATATGACAAGACTGTTAAAATATTTGAAACAATAATACAGTACATTTCAGGAAAAATAACTTTCCCTTTTCTTTTACAGTGTAGGTATGATTCTTTTCTCCAAATGATGAATCTAAAACTTGACCCGACCTTTCAGTCACAGCTGCAGGAAGCCATGTTTGACAGGATGTTAGATGTCATTTTAAATGTTAAACAGAGGACGAAAAGCGGAGCCTTTATTTGGAAAACTTGCTTTACATTTTCTCAGAGTTTACGAGGTGGACCTGAATGCACCATGAAGTCCCTGTCGGTCCATACACCATTTACTATTCACATAACTAACAGGGAAACAGGGAAGAAAGACTTTTTGCAAAATTTTTCATTTTTATATTGCAAATCGAGGTCAATTGGGTCATTATTATTATATTTATTATAGTCTCTTTCCCTCAGCAACCCTAAATAGACAATAACACTTTATTTGCATCCATCACCACTTTATCTTTTCCCTTTAAACTATTAATTATCTTTTTAGACTACTTATTACATATGCGTAATGTCTGAATGTCTTTTTAAAGCACCTTATATATGAGAAGCACATGTACATTTAGTTGCATACTTTTTTAATACAATGACAATAAAGGAAAGCTATAGATGTCCGCTCAAGTTACCAAATATGGTTCTTTTCCTGATTAGGGTTAATGTCTTTTCTGTCTATGGAAAAAAATCTAATATTCCTTGAGAGGATAAGCAGCTAATTAAAAATGTTTTAATTTTTTTTTTATAAAAGATGGCAACCTCAAAAAAGTTGCCAAAAAATTACTTTCAAATAACAGTTAAGAAATGTACAAACAATTTATTTTAAAATACAGATAATATACAGTAAATATCAATGTCTATAAAATATGTATATCTGTAGAATGTTTTTTTATGATTCCTTTTTACACATTTTTAAGTTAAATTTAAAGTTTTACTGCAAGAACAGTTGCCTTAATTGTACATTCAACAATGTGATGTGTTTTTATTTTTTCATAGAATTCACTGTAATTCAAGACCATTAAGCAATTGAATAATACTGCAAAAAAAAAAAAAGGAAAAATGTCTCATTATATTATTTTACAGATTTCAACCTCCATTTTACGGGTAATATTAAATAGTTGTTTTTTTTTAATGGCATATCATCAATATTTTTTTATATTTAGTGTGGAGCCCACACCAACTAACTACGCTAACTAACTAAATATTGTCTGTTGTACAAATGCCATAAAAAGCTAAATAACAATAAATAATAGCTATACACCTGTAAAGTTTCCTCACTCAAAATCTGTCCACAGACATATAAACACCTGGGAATTTACTCCGAACCGTTCTTCATTCTGGAAAAGCCCAACAAACGTCATAAATCTACTTTTTCTGCTTTTCTTCTTCTGCATTTTGGTGGGAATATTGTTGAGTTTATCTGACACATGGATCAGATTCAGATGTTACAAGCAACAGTGTTGCAAGACTCATTGCTCAAGATCTTCTGTGTTTTTTGTTTTGTCACGAAAGAGTTTAAAAAGGTCAGACCATTTATTCACTTGTAGAGGAGAATATTAATGTTTAACATATCTGTTGGAAGCAGGAGAATCTCCACTGCAAAAAAAGGTGTGTCTAAAAACAATATAAAAACAGTAAATCTGAGGGAAATGTTCTTGCAGATAATTTATCTTGACAAGATTTCTTAAATTGAGATTATCAAATCTAGAAATAAGCATGTTGAACACTTAAAATAAGAAATTAACTCTTAAAACAGGATAAATTAAAGCTTCAAGCAGTGATGAACTGGCCCGAGCAGAGTGACCTGTGAATTATTTGTTTCTTACCAAGATAAAAAAAACTTTAGATTTAGAAGTGTTAGATAATTTATCTCTGGAGTCTCCAAAAGCTCCAAATCCAGACTTGTTGACTCCAACCAGACTAGAAAACAAAGCAGCTTGGAGCCCTACTGTAAATTTACCTCTAAAGTTCTGGCTGTAAACTCCATGAGGCCAGTTTCAGTTTGATGATGATATACCAAGTAAAACTGGAGACAAGCTCAAATATATTTGGTATAAAATGATAGAACTGGATGGAACCCTCTTATATGTTATATTTGACACCTTTGTTCACATTTGCAACATTTAAAATTCTTTATTGAGCATGATAGTGTTTTGAAAGTAAAAAAAAAGATTAAAAATCACATTTTATGTTGAACTAAAAAAGACAGAAAATGACTAAAAAAAGATACAAAATGACCAAAAAAAGACAGAAAATGACTAAAATAAGACACAAAATTAATAAAAAAGACAGAAAATGACCAAAAAAGACACAAAATCACAAAAAAGACACAAAATGACCAAAAAGACACATAAAGACACAAAATGACCAAAAAAGACACAAAATGACCAAAATTGTTAGGTTAACACACAAGACACTAACAATTATTATTAGCTCATATAGGTGAGGTTGTGCTGAAAAAAATATACCAACATGGTATTTAAACATTTCGTAAGTGGTGTATACAGGCAGGATGGAAAGGATTCAGAAATGGACAAAATAGCCCAAAACTCCATAGAGTTAATGGCAGAAATCCTTTCTATATATATGTTTTATGTATTGCAATGAGTAAAATGTGAAATGTCCATGACAGGCTTGTTGGGGTTCAGAGGGTTAAGTGTCAGTAAAAACAACCTTATCAGTCACACTTTACAAAGGCTTCATGTGGATTAAAGGGGATTCATTAGAAATAAAATGCTTATTTTAAGCGTTCAACATGCTTATTTCTAGATTTAATAATCTTAATTTAAGAAATCTTGTCAAGTGAAATTATCCGTCCATGCAGCAAGATCATTTCCCTCAGATTTAGTGATTTTATCTGGTTTTTAGACACTCTTTTTTTGCAGTGTCCTGAATTAGTGTTTCAAAAGTAAATAGAAATAGCACCATTAACATGAACTACTCAGCTGATTTTTAAAAGATGCAGCAGAGGAGAATAAAGCTCCATCACTGACGTGACGTAGATTCATTCACAGGATAATCAGGCATGACTCTGCCATGCGGTATGGATCATATCACATGTTTCAGAGTGGGGGTGGGTGTACGTGAAACAGGGGCTTCTAAGCGCAGGCTTGTCCAAACATCTTGTCCAGCTCTATTCTGACAGCGGGATTAGAAGCACCTGCCATGGAGACAAAGGCCGGCCTCCAGCCAGATGAATGAAGTGCCACTAACCCCCCCCTCGTCCCCCCTCGTCCTCACCACTATGAGTCCTCACTGATCCTTCTGCAGCGAGGGCCTCGTCTCAAGGCCGAGGTAATGAGTCAGTTCAGCTCTCAAGCAAGTGAGTGTAAAAATACTCGTAGTGAAGAAGTTTTCCTGATTTATCTCCAGTTTCTTGGGATTTGTGCTCTGGGATCAGCTGCAGAAGGGAAGAAAACAACTGCAGAAGAGTCCACACTGCAAAAACATGAAGCTTACCAAGTATTTTTCTTCTTATATCTAGCAATTAGGGCCGGGACTGGATTAAAAAAATTAATCTAATTAATTAGAGGCTTTGTAATTAATTGGATTTTTAGTATACCATTGAATAATGACTGAATACATAAGCTTAAGCAACAAAAATATTGTTTATTTTTGTTCAAGTCCAACAGACCAGTGCAATTTTTGCCATTAAGTGTAGCAATAGCATATTTAGAAATATAGTAAATTTCATAAATTCAGGTAGCCTATAGGTAGGTAGACCTTCTGTAAACTAGAATACTTTGGTTTTTGAAGTAAGACACAATCCACGCTAGCTACCACACTAGCCGCTAGCTGCTATATGTTTAGCATTGAGGTGATAGTTGAGGCTGGATGTGCTGCGGCGATATGTGAATTCCTTGTTGCATAGCAACACAACCATGGTCTTATCAACGCTTCCATCCGTTGGTTTTTAGTAACTAAATGTCCCATCATCCACGGGGCCAACCAAAGCTTCTCATCAGCTTCTTCCTTCATGTTCACTGTGGTTTGTTGTTGTCTGAACTCATGAACGTTAGTTGGTGCTCCAGTATAATCGGTCCGCCTGAAACTCATCCAGTGAGAAACGTTCCGCGGTGCAAAAATAAGTGCGATTAAAATGCGTCAATTTTTTTAACGCGTTCATTTTTGTGTAATTAATTAATCTTAATTAACACGTTAAAGTCCTGGCCCTAATAATTTACCTACTGACCATAGCTCTATGTGCTTATTTTAAGAACATGTGTTTTTGTAACAAAATGAGTGAATAACCTCTTCACAGAGATTTCAGTCTTGTGTAAAGACTTCTTTTTAGGATTGACATTGTGAGCTTTTTCATGTTTTTCAAACTATTGAACTGTTGAATATGGTGAGTTTTTACCAAAAAATATTGGTTCCAATTGAGGGTTTTAGTTGCATGTAGTTTAAATGCTATTTCAAAAGCATTTTCTACCACCAGTATCTACCCACAGGTACTGAAATGAGAAAAAAACGTGCTAGTTTCAAGTATTGCTGGCTTATTTTATTTTCAAGCCACAGTTGCTTGAAATAAGTATTTTTGGACTTATTTTAAGACATCATTGGTTTTTCCAGTGCCGAGATATTTTTACTTACTTAAAGAATTCTTACAAATAAACATTTACTTACTGCACTGGCAGATAATTTCACTTGTTTCAAGCATGTATTTGCTTAATTGTAGTTATTTATTTCTTGTTCTTTTTGTCAGTTGGTTTTTGCAGTGCATGGATTAAAGTAAAAAAAAAAATCTTTTGACTGATTTTATTTGCGCTACAGCCAAGTCACGTGCAGTGTGTGAAACATGTTCCAGGTTACTTGACACCTGCTTAAGAAATACTAATGCATAAGAACTCAGCACCAAATGCAGTTATCACATTTAAATGCTCAAACAATACTGTTTTACAGGAGGATTTTAAACAGCTGTTCTATTGCACCTATTGTATTTTTTTGTCTTTTCAATTACTTTTAGTTTTTTGCAAAGCTTTTTTGCAAGGATCTACATAACTTTTCATTACATGTTTTTTCCCTTATTTCAAGTGAACTTTTTATATATAAGAAAATAGAAATGAAAAAATACATCATCAAACACCCCCAGGATTACATAACAATGGGTGCAAATCTCTATCGTGCAAACAGAACAAGCATCAAAAAAACAACACTAACTTAGCGATCTCTAAGTGTAACTCACGAACTGTGTTTCCAATACAGCTCAATACCCAGAATGAGGCGGGTCTCACTCGCCGAAACGCCCCTAATTTGAATTTGAACCATCCTAAGCGGTCTATTGACGGGACTTTTTTGTCCCTGTAGAAGAGCAGGGTCGTTTTTCTCCCCTGAAAAAAGCCTGGTTGCTGATTGGATAGAACGCTAAGCAGGATGTGATGTAGTACTCGACGCCACAACACCACGCGCCATTTGTAAAAGCCGGTGGAAAAAACTCACAGATTTACGCGACTAAAAGTGGCAAATCTGCGAGAAAAATGTCACAGATTTACCAGATTAAAAATGGCAAATTTGCAAGAAAAAAGTTGCAGATTTATGAGAAAAAAGTATCAAACAAAAGTTGCCGTCGATATGCATTGGTAGCCACGCCCCAAATCAATCATGTTGGCTCTGCCCACAGTCGTTTGATCAAGTAAAGACATCACATTGAAGAAACAGAATGACTGTGAAGATTTGAGCCAGAATGAAGCAGCATGATGGAAGAAGAAGAAGAAGAAGAAGAAGAAGAAGAAGCAAGGTTGTGGCAACAGTTACAGACTTGATTCTCTAAATGCGCCTTTCTTGACTGATCTTTGCATTCAACTCAGCAGCTGCATACATTCTGAACAATAACACACATATTGTATCAGCGTTGAAAAGGATCCTGTCCTTGGTGAACTGGAGCACTTAGAGGGAGATTAACCCCGTCAGCCCTGATGCTCCCGATGAAAGGAGCTTGTTTGTGCTCCGACGTTGGATCAAAAGCTGGATGTGCTGCGGTGAACGCCTTCACCTGCACGCCAAACAACAGCTCAGAGAAACAGCCCGGACACGCATGTGAACCCCAACCATCATGTGTGCTGCTGTCAACACCCCAGGGCTTAGAAATGGGAACTGGACCAGAAAGGCAAAAGGCACGGGGAGGGGACAGGGGGGTTAGAATAAAAAAAAGGACTGTTCCAAATCCATCACGGTGGGGAGCGCTCATGTTTGACAGCTGGATGATACCTCCAGCAGGGACGGTTTGTGACTCTCGGGAGTTATAAGTCCTGGCATGAAGCCCCGCTCGTCAACGCGGACAGAGGAAGGAGCTTCTGCAGACTGTTCCTTTAGCTTTTACATCGAGATATCAGGCTTTTATTTATTAGAAAAGAACCAGATTATAGGACAGCTAATGAATCTGAATGAACATTTTAAAAAATGATAAATGTATCATTATCAAGAGAAAATATTTTTTTTTATTTTTTATTTACTAGGGCCGGGACTTTAACACGTTAATTAAGATTAATTAATTAGACAAAAATTAACAAGTTAAAAAAATTGAGGCATTTTAATCGCACTTATTTTTGCACCGCGGAATGTTTCTCACTGGATGAGTTTCAGGCGGACCGATTATACTGGAGCACCAACTAGCGTTCATAAGTTGAGACAACAACAAACCACAGTGAACATGAAGGAAGAAGCTGATGAGACGCTTTGGTTGGCCCCGTGGATGATGGGACATTTAGTTACTAAAAACCAACAGATGGAAGCGTCGATAAGAGCATGGTTGTGTTGCTATGCAACAAGGAATTCACATATCACAGCAGCACATCCAGCCTCAAGTATCACCTCAATGCAAAACATATAGCAGCTAGCGGCTAGTGTGGTAGCTAGCGTGGATTGTGTTTTACTTCAAAAACCAAAGTATTCTAGTTTACAGAAGGTCTACCTACCTATAGGCTACCTGAAGTTATGAAATGTAAATAAACAATATTTTTGTTGCTTAAGCTTATGTATTCAGTCATTATTCAATGGTATACTAAAAATCCATAAATTACTTCTCACTGTTCTGAGGTCAAATATTTATATGCGATTAAAATGCGATTCATTTCAATTAATTAATTACAAAGCCTCTAATTAATTAGATACTTTTTTTTAATTGAGTCCTGGCCCTACTATTTACATTTTATTGATATATTTAATCAAATAAATCAAATCAAATCAAACTTTATTTATATAGCGCTTTTCATACATATAAATGTAACACAAGTGCTTTACAAAAAATAGGGATAAAAACAGACAATAAAAATGACAAAACCCATCCCCACATACACATCTTTACGTACACATACACATACATGCACACACACGCACATAGACACGTACGCACACAAACCCACACTCAGACTCACACACAGCACATATTAATTGACAGTTTAGAGACATGGCAAATAACAAAGTTATAAGGCAACACTGTAAAAAAGGTTAAACAACCATAATAAAATAAATAAATATGATAGTAAGGCAACTTTTGTACAGTTTATATATACTGTTCACATCACAAATTTAGACCCTGGTTGCCGTGGCAGCAGTTGGTTAAACATTTCTTTCCCATTGGACCCAGGTTCAATAATGGACATAATGTTATGTTATGATATATTACCATGAAAGGGTTCCATTTATGACTGTAACATGCAGAGGCAATCTCAACATTTCGTTGCATTTTCTTTAATTAGGGACCGAGCACCGAGGTGCGAGGACCCTATTGTAATTGATCAGTTTTTTTTAAATTGTTTTACATTGTCATAAAATATATTTTCATTATTTTATTAAATTAATATTTGTGTTGTTGAAAACATGTGAACAGCAGCTTGATTGATTGAGAATTTACACACAAAATAAAAGATGAACAATTAAAAACAAACGAACAACAATAAATACAACAAGACTCAACACTTATTTGTGTTCAAAAGGAGTGGGAAGAAGCCAAAGCTTATTAAATTCCACCCCTTCTCCCTATGTTAACTTACTATATTCAGTTATATAACAACAATAATATTTATATATATCTATGAGGCAGCCCAGGTTCTATCTACTTTAACAGCTGGTCGCCATTTTCCAAAATGGCCGCCATAGTCATCAAATTGCGAACATGCGATGGCCCAATAGCCAGTCTTTTACTAAATACCGTATTTTCTCAATTTGACCGGCCTCATTTAGTAACCGGGTGTAAAAACAAGTTTTAGTAAATAATAGCCGGCCTCTTTTATAAGCCGGGTGTCTTACCGGTGTTATGTCAAAGTCTGTTCCCCCGTTGATATGTGTCCCCCTTACCTTAACCTGCACCAACCTGACCCCTGACCCCAACCAGTCCTCCTTTAAGTTGTTAACATGAGTTTACCTTAACCCCAAACAGTTCTCTCTACAAGGCCTAACCTTAAACTTAAATCCTATCTCCAACCTTGTAGGTGATGCTACGGAGAACACCGTTCAGGAAACATCATTTGATGGTAACAGGTTTCAACACAACACCTGTATTTTGAAGTTTTGCCACACAAGTTAGTACTGTAGGTAAATATGGTTGTTTCTCCCGCTGTCCTAGTCATTCTCTGTAAAGTCGAGCCATTTACGCACGTTCTTCTGGGCTTTTTAGTAGTTTAGACATTTTAAATCCTGCTTAACCCTTAATAGGGCACTCATTGAAATGCTTGCAAATTTCAAGACTTCCTAGAGAATATTGGAGGATATTACATACAGCCAGAATGTGTAAGAAAAAAAACATACAGACCGGGGGGGAGGGGGGTAATATTTTGAGAAAAAAGTTCATGAGATTAAAGTGGCAAATCTACGAGAAAAAATGCGCAGATTTATGAGATTTAAAGTGGTGAATCTGCGAGAAAAAAGTCCCACTTTTTTCTCCCACTTTCTCCCACAAAGTCCCACTTTTTTCTCGTAAATCTGTGACTTTTTTTTGCGTAGATTTGCTATTTTAAATCTCTTAAATCTGCAACTTTTTTTCTTGTAGATTTGCCACTTTAATCTCGCAAATTTGCAACTTTTTTCTCGAAATATTACAATTATTTTTATTCATACTTGGCCCTAATATGTCTTCATAGTCAAGTTCTCCTCGTATGACTGTTTCTTGCAGATTTTTTTTCTAAATTTTTCATTTTTAAATTGGAGGTCAAGGTCAATAAGTTAATATTATCATATTATTGTCATACTGATTGGTCAAATGTAATGGTGTCACTGTCTATGACGTAGCCTGATCTTAGCTGTTACCAAATACGGTTCTTCGGCCGATAAAGGGTTAAAAGGAACAGTACTGAGTACTGCCAATATGGCTGACATCAGGGTAACTGGCTACAATGCGCTGTGTAAAACACTCTAAAAAGTGCCGGTCAGAGCTGCTCTGATTTTCTTTTTTAATAAAAGCCTTTGAGCAACACAATATTTTGAGTTGTCCAAAAATGACCCCCTCATAATTGGGTGGCTTTTCTAGAAATGACAGAAAAACACAATATTGTGAGTTGTCCAAAATTTGAAAAAAAGTTATACTATAGCATGTCGATTTTGGTCAAAATTGGTCAAATTTTAAAATGCCTAAAATTGCTTAAAATGGGTCATTTATAGTCTGTTGACACATATTAGAGCATAATATGACCAAAAATGATAGAAAAACACCATATTTTGGGATGTCCAAAAATGACCCCGCCCCCAAAAAACCATACTATAGTAGGTCCCACACTGATTTTTTGTTAATAGAAGCCCCGGCTACTATTAGAGGAAATACGGTATATTAAGTTATATATGTACCAAATTTGGTGCTTTTATCACAAAATGAACAATAGGTTAGCTATGCCGCCCCACTATGGATAGATTGTGTCACATGTCACCTGATGGCGTCCGTCCAGCTTCCTTCCTTCCTCAGTCTGATGCAGATTGACTTGATGTGGCTGCAGCCTGTGGCGAGCTCCGCTGGCCTGCCAGCCCCCGGGTCGCTGCCTCAATCAGGGGACAGAGCGGGGGACAAGCCCCACGCTCCGCTGAGGAAAAAGATCCCCGAGGGCGCCATCACGCCCCCCCCCCACCCCCCACTAATCCTCCTCCCCCGCCAACAACAACATCCCCCCAACCTCCAAACCCTGTATTCACAGGACATTGTCCTCGCCTCAGAGACATCTTTACCATAATGTATGAAAATCTCTTTTATTGGACAAGTCATTTCACATGCAGGACACTCAGCCTGCTGTGCTTCATAGAGGCTGCACTAACATCCAACATGGTGCGGAAAAAAACCCCTTTTTCTTAAAGGAACACTCCACCGTTTTTTTCATATTAAAACATGTTATTCGGTCAAGTAAGACGAGTTGATACAGACCTCTTGCGTCTCAATGCGTGCACTCAATCGCCCTGGCGCGCGGCGCCACTTGGCTAGCACTTAGCTTAGCCCAGTTCATTCATTAGGATCCAAACAGATGGACAGTTAGAAGCGACCAAACTCCTCCACGTTTTCCCTATTTAAATACAGCTACACGAGTAGTTAAACGACCAAGTATGGCGACACAAAATAAAACGTGGCGCTTTTCTAAGCGGATAAAAAGGATAACTATAATGTATGGCGGAATAGCACTTGGGAGCACTTCGACTCGGCGCAGTAATATCATCACTCCAGAAAAATCTTCTCCCCCTCCCTCTCCCTCTCACTTCCGTCAACAGAACCAACGTGAGCTGCACCAGGAGTAGTAGTTCAAGCAGAGCTGACGAAGTATCAGGTTGTAGGAAGATATTTGTGAACAATCATGGTTATAACGTGCATCGTAAAGGGTTGCGATAACAAGCAGAAGGTATATAGTGCCGTCATGTTTCACAGAGAGGGAGGGGGAGAAGATTTTTTCAGGAGTGATGATATTACTGCGCCGAGTCGAAGTGCTCCCAAGTGCTATTCCGCCATACATTATAGTTATCCTTTTTATCCGCTTAGAAAAGCGCCACGTTTTATTTTGTGTCGCCATACTTGGTCGTTTAACTACTCGTGTAGCTGTATTTAAATAGGGAAAACGTGGAGGAGTTTGGTCGCTTCTAACTGTCCATCTGTTTGGATCCTAATGAATGAACTGGGCTAAGGTAAGTGCTAGCCAAGTGGCGCCGCGCGCCAGGACGATTGAGTGCACGCATTGAGATGCAAGAGGTCCGTATCAACTCGTCTTACTTGACCGAATAACATGTTTTAATATGAAAAAACGGTGGAGTGTTCCTTTAAGAGCTACTTTCTACTGAACAAATAGTCTGCAGAAGTCCCATAAGAACCCACACCCAGTTATCCATAAAGGAAAGTTATGGGGGATATATCACAGACCAAGTGAACCACACAGAACATATTTATGATGTTTGTTTGTTTTTTAGCAATTTTGTGTCTTTTTTAAGTAATTTAGTTTTTTCTGTCATTTTGTGTCTTTTTTAAGTAATTTAATTTTTTTCTGTCATTTTGTGTCTTTTTTTTAGTAACTTTGTGTCTTTTTTTGGTCATTTTGTGTCTTTTTTAAGTAATTTTGTGTGTCTTTTTTAAGTAATTTAGGTTCTGTCATTTTGTGTCCTTTTTTTGTTGTAATTTTGGTCCTTTTGATACTGCCTCCAGGTAATTTGAGTTTGAGACCCTGTTCTAGAATATTTAAAGTGTTTGTTACATGGGTGTCACCGTGGGTTCTTATGGGTTAATATCATGAAATTGTTATTAACCCTTTGGAGTCTTGGGCTATTTTGTCCAATTTAAAACTTTTCATTACTTTTCATTCTGCCACTTGGAAAAAAAAAGTCTAACATGCATATCTAACATTGCTATCATACTTTAATATTTTTGCACAATCTCATTTATGTAACCTGATCATTATTTTTTCACTTTGACTTACTGGATTAACATTTTGAACCCAAAAGAAACCAAAAAACAACAACCATTAAAATCTGATTTTAAAAAAATATGTTTTTTCCCCCTTTGGGAACAATAACACTCAATGAGTTTTAAATGTTGCAAATGTGTTTTACAGGTTTCAAATAAAGCATAAGTTCTATATTTTATACTAAATATATTTGACCTTATCTCTGTTTTATTTGGGTTATCATCATGAAACAAAAGCTGGAGTTCCAAGTCCGAACTTTAGAGGGAAGGTGATGGCGTTGCCACATTTTTTTTGTTGTGACGTCATGAAAAAGTAATGCACACATGATTTCACTGACTTGAGGATTAATAAATGAACTCCATTAAAGATATAGAATAATATGGTTCAGTAAAGAATACTAACTACTACGTAATAAACACAGTTGAATAGTAATAACAACTAACATCTAGCTTTAAGTAATGGATAATAAATGTAAAGATGAAATAACATCTCCTAAATGGATATATATGGGAATTATTACTATTATTTTACTATAAAAAAAAAAATTAAAACCACTATGTAATGAATATAGCTATAGTGTATTATACTATGTAGGAAATCTATCTTTAAGTAATGGATATTAAACATAAAGATGTAGAATGAAATTCTGAAATAGAACGATGTAGAATGTAGAAAAGATTCTAATTTTGAAGCTTTGCTATCTTTTATATTCTTGGTTTTATTTTATTTAATTGTTTTTTTTTCTTGACTATTCTCATTGTTAACTCTTTAAGTTTGTTTTAATTTAAGCTGTATGTACTGTATATTATATGTCGGACCCCAGGAAGAATAGCTGCATTGTTCTGCATCTTTCTACCTCTGCTGTCACTGAGCCGGAACAGGTGCCAGTTAATTCTGTTGATTGCTTTGATCTGATTGCCTTTGATCTTTGATGTAATTACAGTTACAGATACACACACACACACACATGCGAGTAAGCGCGCACACTCCTCACACATGCATACATATGCTTCAAACACACACACAGGTAACTTTATGCGATTTTCGCTACACACACACACACACACACACACACACACACACACACACACACACACACACATATTTTGAGGTTAAAGTGCATAGTTTGAAATCTCTGAAGAATGTCATCATAGTGTACACACACAATATATATCTGGAGAATAAGTTTATTTTTTTTAACCCGAATATGATGGTAAATGTGCTTTTCGTAACTTTTGCTGCCAGATTTAACAGGATTTTAATATATATACATATATTTTTTTTACAGTGCATGTATAATGAATGCATCTGCAGCAGCAGAGAAAATAAAAGATAGGATCTGGGTGGATTCTGTTTCTGCCTTTTTGCTCCACCGTGTCCGGTCTTTAACGCGACTGCTTGTTTTGAGGGTTTTCAGATTTATTCAGAAACACTCCAACATGCTTGGTTAGTTTAAGTGTCCTGACAGCAGAAGTCCACATCTGACAGACTTCTCTGCCAGGCTTGTTTTCCCTCAGATATCATTATTCTGGTATGAACGTAGGTATGAAACGCGACTCTGCGTGACCAATGCTCTGTTGGGGTTAGGTGAGGTGGTCTCGGCGTTGAGCTAGAACCGCCGCCACTGAGAAAACAAAAGCATGAAACGAAAGCCTTTCTCTAAACGCAACCTGGGCGGTGATGAAGTCAGATAGCTAATCCTCGGCTTAACTTCTCACAGTTTGGACACTGTAGACGCTTTTCCACAGCTGAAGACTTCAAGTTCAAACCGGAGCTGGAGAGTTTTTATTTCAGCCACCTGCAGCAGCAAATATTATTTTTACTAATCCCTTTGTGGAGCAAACTCTTGGCGTTTTTAAGACTTTTGTAAGATCGATATAAGACATTTTAATGCCTTATTTTTCATTTTATTTCTAATGAATCCCCTTTGATCCACATGAAGCCTTTGTAAAGTGTGACTGATAAGGTTGTTTTTACTGACACTTAACCCTCTGAACCCCAACAAGCCTGTCAGGGACATTTCACATTTTACTCACTGCAATACATAAAACATATATATAGAAAGGATTTCTGCCATTAACTCTATGGAGTTTTGGGCTATTTTGTCCTTTTCTGAATCCTTTCCATCCTGCCTGTATACACCACTTAAAAAATGTTTAAATGCCATGTTGGTATATTTTTTTCAGCACAACCTCACCTGTATGACCTGATAATAACTGATTTTTTATTCTGACTTACTGGATCAACATTTTGAACCAATAAGAAACAAAGAAAAACCAACATAAATGTGATCTTGTGATTGTGTATGATCCTGTCATCCAACTCTGGTTCTTATTCTAGTGGGACTCCGTTTTATTTGTGTCTTGTGTGTTTAACAATTTTGGTCATTTTGTGTATTTTTTTTTTGTCATTTTGTGTCTTTTGTTGTGTCTTTTTTAATTATTTTGTGTATTTTTGTGTCCTCTTTTAGTCATTTTGTGTCTTTTTTGTAGTCATTTTGTGTCTTTTTTAGTCATTTTGTGTCTTTTCTTTAGTCATTATGTGTCTTTTTTAGTCATTTTGTGTCTTTTTTAGTCATTTTGTGTCTTTTCTTTAGTCATTATGTGTCTTTTTGGGTCATTTTGTGTCTTTTTTAGTCTTTTTGTGTCTTTTTTAAGTCTTTTTGGGTCATTTTGTGTCTTTTTTGTCATTTTGTGTCTTTGTTTTGTCATTTTATGTCTTTTTTTTGTCATTTTGTGTCCTTTTTTAGTCATTTTGTGTATTTTTTGTGTCCTTTTTTTGGCCATTTTGTGTCTTTTTTTAGTCATTTTGTGTCTTTTTTTGTCATTTTGTGTCTTTTTTGGTCATTTTGTGTCTTTTTTTTGGTCATTTTGTGTATTTTTGTGTCTTTTTTTTAGTAATTTTGTGTCTGTTTCGGTCACTTTGTTTTTTTTAGGCCTTTAGTCCAACATAAAATGTGTTTTTTAATCATTTTTTTAAACTTTCAAAACATTATCATGCAACAATAAAGAATTTTAAATGTTGCAAATGTGAACAAAGGTGTCAAATCTAACATATGAGAGGGTTCCATCCAGTTCTATCATTTTATACTAAATATATTTGAGCTCGTCTCCAGTTTTACTTGGTATATCATCATCGAACTCAAACTGATTTCATGGAGTTTACAGCCAGAACTTTAGAGGTAAATTTACAGTAGGGCTCCACGCTGCTTTGTTTTCTAGTCTGGATGGAGTCAACAAGTCTGGATTATTTGGAGCTTTTGGAGACTCCACAGGGTTAAAAATAAAAAAATAGAAAACATACTTTTCAACTCAACAAATAGCCAACTGTAGTATTCTTTGGTCAGCTATCACAGTTGTTAATCATTTCAATTTGGAGGAAAAATGACATAAAAAACTATTGGTCCGAGGCCTTTTTCAGCCATATTTAGGAAAGTTGTTTTTTCTTTAAATGCTTTCTACTCTTCATGTGACAATCTTCTGGTTATTTTTGACATTTTAAATGGATCTTTCAAAGCATGATTGATGTTTTTTTTTGTTGAGAAAAGGGTTGAAAGTCATCACACGTCTTGTTATGGTGGGCGTTTGTTTTGTTGTGTGGTTGTGAGAGGAAACACCCACTCCTCTGTGTGCTGTTTGGTACTCACTGACCCAGGACCGGCTCTGCTGACGGACTGCGGTCCACCACTGGACTCCACATAAACAACTGCCGACCTGAAAGACAAACACTGAAGATTTCAGTCTGTTGTTCCTGAAAAACCTTTGTCTCTCTTTCAGTTTTATTATACAAAAGATACAAAAGACATAATTTGATTGTCTTTAGTTATTATTTTCGTGACTTACACTAATTGTTTCATTGAGGACAAAAATGTCTTACAAAAATATATTTTCTTGACTGTAATTTTTCTCCTGTATTATTTTACAGGGTTTCTCTTTTTTTCTACATTTAGTGCAAATGCCATAAAAAGCAAAATTTTTTTTTTTTGTACAAATGTAAAATAAAAACCATTAAATGGAAGCTGAAATCTGTTAATATAATGGGACATTATAGATTTTTTTTTTTACAGTATTATTCAAATGATTAATGGTCTTAAATGTTAAATAACAGTGAATTCCATATAAGAGTGTTTGGCAACTTTTGCCAGACTTTTACCCTTTTTTTCTCTTTTTTAAAAGATTTTTTTTACATTTAATTACATTTTTTATTGTGAGAAAACAGAAAATTCCCTTAATTTAACATTTTATCGTTAATATTTGTAACAAAAGTAATTTACCTTTATTATGGCATTTGCAGAAAACAAGGAAAACTACGACGGCTTATAAAGGCCAAGTATGAAAAAAAAAAAATACGGACCCGGGGAGCAGGGTAAAATGTTGTCGCAAATTTATGAGCTTAAAGTGACAAATCTATGAGAAAAAAAGTCACAGATTTACGAGATTTTAAGTGGCAAATCTGTGAGAAAAAAGTCACAGATTTACAAGACTAAAAGTGACAACTTTGTTAGAAAAATTTGCAGATTTATGAGAAAAAAGTAGCAAACATACGAGAACAACGGTCGCGTAAGTGAAGAGGCGCTTGGATATGGTCCATGCCTCACTGGGTCCATCCGGTACCACAAGTGCAAGCACAAACACACCCACACTTCAGAGATGAATAAAGATTCCCTAAACCCGGCCACCATGGCACGCGTAAAGACGCATGACATGAGAATGCCCGTAAGGAATGAAGGCTGGGGACAATAAACCTGCTGCTGTGAAAAAAGCTTAGACGAACATTACACACTGTAACTGTCATTAAGTGAAAATACAGTGAAAGGGTCAAAGTTATGAGACCAAACAGCTAAACATCCTTTTTTATATCTATATACCATTACATATAACTTTATTGACATGTTGCCGTGGATACGCATTGTTCTTCTTCTCTCCTGATGACGGCTCGCCTTGTTAGTGACCTGTCAATCAAAGGTAGCCACGCCCCAAATCATACGATTCTTTATCTTCTATTTTCTTCTAAATGGGGCCATTATTAGGACTATTAACATCAAATTGTCTTGAAGAAGATTTTTTACCAGTGATTGAGACCATAGAATTGTCCTTCTGAGGTAATAAATCAAGTGAGAAGTTTTCTCATTTTGTATTGAAATGAATGGACAGAAATGCTTTTGCAGCTGCTGTCAGTGCCCCCTGTTGGATTTTTTGGTAGAATGCAGTTTAACGCACTTCCTTGTTTGCCTCCCAGTGCTCCATAACAGCTGAAGAAAAAGCTATTTGGGGAGCCGATTGTCTGGACTCACCGCAATTTATATGCGTATGTTCCATACTGTTGCACCTCTTCACGTACGTGTCCGTGTGATATCCCCTGCTTTTAGGGTCTCATGAATTGGCTACTTTTTTCTTGTAGATTTGCCACTTTTTTCTCATAAATCTGCAATTTTTTTCTCGCAAATTTGCCACTTAAAATCTAGTTAATCTGTGACTTTTTTCTCGCAGATTTGCAATTTAAATCTAGTAAATTTGCGACTTTATTCTCAAAATATTAACTCCTCCCCCGGGTCCGTATTTTTTTTTTTCATACTTGGCCCTAATACGCCGTTGTAGAAAACCCTTTTCAAATAATAAAGAACATTTCCAGATTTTTTTGAATATTTTTTTTTACAGTGTGACAAATGCCTGGTTGAAGTATGAGGCCTGAGCTTAAATAAAAAGCAGGATTGTTTCTGCTCAGGCTGTGAGGGTACAGACCTCGGGGCAGTGGGTGTACATAATTTATGTATAATTCAAGCTGTTTAATGTCCCTCTGAGCATGCAGAGGGACCTGACTAGCCCCTCTTTTGAGCGTCCTTCACAAACATTATTAATCAGGTCCCCATTCTCACAGGCTCGAGACAATGGGCTAAATGAATCCCAGCACACGGAGCTTGGGAATGTCTCCGCTGCACATACAGTAATCATCAATCATCGTCTGGATCTATTGTCGGGACGCTGGGAGCGCGACCCCGACACCGCTGCCATTACAGCCTCAGAGCTGCACTGCTGCTGTAATAACATCAGCTAAACGACTGAAATGTAAATGCATGAAGAGGTTCAGGAACATGGTGAGTCATGCTGCAGCTGGTTTCTGGATCCTGGTAGGAAAGAGCTGCACACTGGGCAGCGTGTTGTTGGGATCGTTTCAACTTAATAAAGCACAAGTAAAAAAAACTGCAAGGACACACTCAGTACCATTTCATGAAACTTGGCGGAAGGGTGCACTCATATAAAATATAGAAATTATAAATACAATTAGGGCCGGGACTTTAACTCGTTAATTAAGATTAATTAATTACACAAAAATGAACGTGCTAAAAAAATTGGCGCATTTTAATCGCACTTATTTTTGGACCGCGGAACGTTTCTCACTGGATGAGTTTTAGGCGGACCGATTATACTGGAGCACCAACTAGCCTTCATGAGTTCAGACAACAACAAACCACAGTGAACATGAAGGAAGAAGCTGATGAGACGCTTTGGTTGGCCCCGTGGATGATGGGACATTTAGTTACTAAAAACCAACGGATGGAAGCGTCGATAAGAGCATGGTTGTGTTGCTTTGCAACAAGGAATTCACATATCACCGCAGCACATCCAGCCTCAAGTATCACCTCAATGCAAAACATATAGCAGCTAGCGTGGACGCTAGTGTGGTAGCTACACTTAATGCCAAAAATTGCACTGGTCTGTTGGACTTGAACAAAAATAAACAATATTTTTGTTGCTTAAGCTTATGTATTCAGTCATTATTCAAGATATATAGATATATATACTAAAGATCCATGTGAAAAAAATTACTTCTCACTGTTCTCAGGTCAAATATTTATATGCGATTAAAATGCGATTAATTTCGATTTATTAATTACAAAGCCTCTTATTAATTAGATTGCTTTTTTTAATCGAGTCCCAGCCCTAAATACAATATATAAGTCTTGCAGCTCTATGGGATCAGCACAATCATGGCAAGTGGGCACAACAAATATGTCTTTACTGCAGCAAAACACAGTTATAATGACTTCATAAAAGAAGAGAAAAAAAGTGATTTTTAAATTTCATTCATTTTAATTAAAAAAAAAATGTAATTTAATGTTTTTAACAGGATCTGGTTAGTACAAACACTTTACTTTTGGACACATTTTCAATGAGACATTTACAACAAAGGGTTTTTGACAGAATTAGGTTAGGTTTTTGTTTTGACACAATTTTAAGCTTTGGTCATAATCCATGATCCATTCAAGGACCATCGGAAAAACTCAACTCTCGTTTCTCTCTCCATAAACAGTGGATTTTTATTGATTTTTTAAAAGAAACATACATCATACATCAATCCCTGTTCAGACAGTTAAATGAGAAAAAAACCTTCAGTAACATTTTACTTAACAGTATACATAGAGGAGACAAAAGAAGAGAAAATCTGAGGACGTCCTTCCTGGACAATTTTGTTAAAATTAATATATAATATACACAGTGTGCATTCAGCAGCATTATACATCATCTTTCAAACACCGCTGGAGTAAAAACAATAACACATAAGCATATATTTCAATAATGCTAAATATGTTTAAAAAAGGCCATTGAGTATTAGTCTTTGGATGTCACAATTTGATCACAAATATTTCACAAACAAATACATACTGTCATTTAAATGTTGTATTAAAAAAACAAACAAAGACATATATTTGCCCTTTTCTGAGCTATCATATCATCATTATGTCCCGTTCTTTAAGAGAGAGAGAGACCTGTTTTGGCCATGGAAACTATCCAACTAACTCCACATCTGGCGGTCCAACAGGTTGAATGTAGAATTTGTTTTATTGACTTTGTAGGACAGAGTACCTGCACTGTGTTACAGGAACACTCCAAACCTGAGAAAACAGTGTTGACTTTGTTGTGCCAGATGGGATATTTGCTCAAGATTTGTGATGGTACCCAAATCCCTCATTTCTGCTGATGTTCCTGTGAAAGACTGCCAAGCTAACTGCTCCACTACTCTCCACCTCCCAGTAACAACATCCAGTCAAACTCTCTCTGGTCTGGACCTGACACCATACAGTGAATCTGTCTGGATGATCAAACTTTCCTGTTCCCCTCAGTTAACAACCGACATCTGTTTGCTGTGTTTGGATCCAAAGTGATTTCCCGTGAATATTACAACAACTCAGCTCCTGGCCGGCATTAAAACATCCACTTAAATGAGACGTCTTTCGACATCTCTGTCAGTCACAAGGTCAAAGCAGAGCAGAGTAGAGAGCTAGATGCTGGATGTAGACGGGCTGAATGCTGACAGTGAGGGGTAGCTGTGTAGAAACTGGTTGTGATTCTCTGTGTGCGAGAGCTTCTCCAGCTCAGAGTCTTTCCTCTACAGCTCACTGATCTCCTGCTGCAGCTTCTCCTCCACCTCTTTGACCTGATTCACCTCAGTTTCCTGCTGGGATCTGACACGCCACTTCAACTCAGTGGGTTCTCACCGGGTACTCCGGCTTCCTCCCACAGTCCAAAAACATGCACTTAGGTTTAATTGGTGACTCTCAATTGCGTGTGATTGTCTGTCTCTATGTGTTAGCCCTGCGATCGTCTAGCGACCTGTTCAGGGTGTACCCTGCCTCTCGCCCAATGTCAGCTGGGATAGGCTCCAGCCCCCCGCGACCCGATTGCGGATAATCGGTTAAGGTTAATGAATGAATAATGAGGCTGGAGGTGTTGCTCACAGTATGACACCAAACAGACCAGCCAGGAGTTCTGAGCTTTCCGTTTTCTCCCAGTGCAGAAATCACAGGCCACATCTTCAGGTCCAGCATAGCAGTGGTCAGCAGGAGCAGCTTGGAGGCCAGTCTTCTTCTGCCCCTCTTATTCTGCTAACCTGGTGCTTTTCTGCAGCTTGGGCCTCAGTGCGAAAGTCTTCCTGCACTGAGGGCAGCTGAATGATGTGTATACAGTCCTCTTCATCCCAGTGTGTTTTAATACACTTAATTCAGTAGCTGTGTCCACAGGGTATAGTCACTGGATCCTTCAGTGGATACAGACAGATCAAATGCAGAAGACTCTGAACTCCTTTCTGCGCCATTTCACCTCTCAGAGACGACGACTGCCTCAGTTTCACTCACCTAGTTTGAGCTCTCATCTGAACAACGTGTCTGTGCAGGAAGTGGAGCCTGCCAGCTCTGCAGTGCACTGCCATGTTGGTTACACCCATCCAGAAACTGGAGCTGTGAAAGAAGAAACAATATACAGACAGATAAGTTATCTGTCTATTGTTACACTCCAGGAAGTTTTTTGAAAAGTTAAGATATACCACGTAGGATTCTTCTAAAAATCAAGGTCTGGAATCTCTCTCAATCAAAATGTCTGACACACTAGAAGTATGTATCTGTCCCTGCATCTTTTCTCTTCATTCTTCTGTTTTTTTACGCCACAGCACTAAAATCATGCAAATATAGTGAGGTGAAATTCCAAGAGGACCAGGCTTGCTCCAAAATGAGAATGAATCTGAGTCCCCCAAACCTTCCTGCAGGTTTAAAAGGCAGGTTTAAAAAAACAACGAAAAAAAAACTTTAAACAACTTTAAAAATAGACATGGTGACACCATTTATCATGGCCAGAAAAAGTAAAAACAAAAATAATCATTGCATTTTTGCATTCCTCTCACAGTCCTTAAAAAAACGTGTGATAAAAGCTTACGTCAGAAAAAAATGTTAAGAAATCCAAGATTAAAGGCCCAAAAACTCAATGACTTTGCTTTTCTATAGATTTTCTCAAAATTCTCTATTATTAATAATTCTGATAACTGACGAAGGAATAATAGTAATAAGATTATTTGTTAGGTCATGAGACCCTTTGTATGTTTTTTAAATTAAATCGCCTAAAATCACTGTTTATCGTTTATTGTCCACTGTTTATGGTCCTTGAACAGATCATTGGTTAAAATTGTGATATTTCTGTCAGAATATCTTTATTCTACATTTGTCATTTAAAATAAAGCTTTTGCAACATAGACTGTATAAAATATACAGTCTATGGTGGTTGTGTTGACTCCACAGGTGGTTGACTCACCCAACTCCCCGGATAATCCAAAAATGGGCAGAAAAAAGATTTAAATAAAATGGTTAAGGCATGGAGTGGAAAAATAACTCATTGAATTAAAATCATTTGCTGACAGCTTCTTCAAAAATCCCATCTACGACCCTGAGATATCTCTGCCTTTCAGAGCTGAATTCATCCATGTCGGGTCCATGTGGACATAAAGAGGACAGGCAGCAGCAGAGGACAGAATTAGACACGTCCTCAGAGGTCAGTGGATGATGGGTGGAGCAACAGGTAACTCAGTCAAGCTGGTAATGAAATGAAACTAGCCTCTGGGCAGGAAGGGACAGAGAACGCTGCCAAGACCGTCACTGGCCACCAGGGTCAGCACAGAAACCGCCTCATTTCAGCTCTTCTCCACAGTTTATTACATCTTGTCTCAAAAGGATGCAGAAAAATTACTTCATGCTTTTGTTACTTCAAGGTTAGATTACTGTAATTCCTTACTGTCAGGCTACTCCAATAAATCCCCTAAAACTCTTCAGGTGGTCCAGAATGCTGCGGCTCGTGTACTGACGGGAACCAAGAAAAGAGATCATAAAAAAAAAAAGAAACTGCAAAAACAAGCACTAGTGTGGAGATTTAAACTTTACGATGGTCCTTGAACCAATCATTGGTTACATATGTTTCCATAGGAAAAAGTAGGCAAAACGAAGATTAACATTGTGATATTTCTGTATATTTCACTGAAAATCTGTTTACACAGAGCAGAGGAGAGGACTGGAGAGGCTGTTTACACAGAACAGAGAGGAGAGGACAGGAGAGGCTTTTTTCCCCAACATTCGTGGCACTTGTCGGCACTCGGAAAAATGTTGTGTCTATAGATTATATTTTATTCCAATTAAAAAAACCCACAGAAATTCAACTTTTTTATGATTTATGTCATTCTAACTGTGTTATTCTGCACAAAAGACATGTTTGAGTTGTTTCCACTTCTAGCCATGATTGTGCTGATTCTATAGAGCTGCAGGACTTATAGATTTTAAATACACTTCATATGTTGCAGTGAAATACAAGGAAAGTAAGTAAAATGTAAAAAGAGCAAAAAACTGAGCAGAGAGGAGAGGACAGGAGAGGCTGTTTACGCATTGACTTGACTTGACTGTTTAAACCTTGTACTACTTTTTGGTGTGTTTTGTACACTGTAAAAAAAGTTTTTAGAAATTGACTTATTTTACAGGTTTCATCTTGGGTTTTTTTGACTAAAAAAAGACATAAAATGACTAAAAACAGACAAAATGACGAAAAAAGAAACAAAATGACTGAAAAAAGACTCAAAAAGACAAATGACTAAAAAAAACACATTTTATGTTGGACTAAAGGACTAAAAAAAGATACAAAATGACTAAAAAAAGATACAAAATTACCAACAAAGACACAAAAAGACAAATGACTAAAAAAAAAAACACATTTTATGTCAGACCAAAGGACTTACAAAGACACAAAATGACTAAAATAAAGACACAAAATGACTAAAAAAAGATTCAAAATGAATAAAAAAAGACATGAAAAGAAACAAAAAGACTTAGAAAGACATAAAATGACTACAAACACACAAAACGACCAAAATTGTTAGGCTTAACACACAAGACACAAATACAACAGAGTCCCACTAGAATAAAAACCAGAGTTGATGACAGGATCACACACAATCACAAGATCACATTTATGTTGGTTTTTCTTTGTTTCTTTTTGGTTCAAAATGTTGATCCAGTAAGTCAGAATAAAAAATCAATTATTATCAGGTCATATAGGTGAGAAAAATATACCAACATGGCATTTAAAATGCTTTTAAGTGGTGTACACAGACAGGATGAAAAGGGTTCAGAAATGGACAAAATAGCCCAAAACTCCATAGAGTTACATTTACAAGTGTTCCTCTGAATGCAGCAGCAGCAGCGATGTGGAGGATCTCACAGTAACGTGTCTCTCATGCAGCGAAGCAGCTCTTTGTGACCTCATGTGCTCCCAGATCTGCATTGAACGCGGCCTTTGATGCAAAGATCGCCTTTTTCTTTCACTCAACTCGAGGGCACCTGGGAAAACTTTAAAGACAGAGGGACGAGTCGCCAGAGTCTTTGCAGATCAAACTCTGCATTATCCCGAGTCAGAATGTGGAGCACTTGGTTTTTTTTTTTTTCTTCTTCTTCTTCTTCTTCTCCTGTTGTTGTTGAGTGAAGAGGATTATTGATGTGCACGCTTTGAAATATCAAAGCGTTTGATCCAAAAATAAAGTGATGCCTCCGTTCTTTTATGCCATCACTCATTAGGAAGCTGGCGCTCAAAAGGCAGCTTTTGTACGGCGAGTCGTTTTAAGTTGGAGATGGCTTTACAATAGATTACCACGACGAGCACAGTGAACGTGAATGAAAGGCTATGCAAATTGCAGCATGTACATCTCCGGATGAAAGAGAAGCATCAAGACTTTCTGAACTTGAATAACCGGCCTCCATCTCCTCCAAAAAGTTTTTTTCTCTCTTGCAGCGGCGAGCCCAGCGTGCTCGGCTTTGTGACAGGTGAAATATTTATCCAGGGAGAGACGGGGAAGGAGTCAAAGGCGGCCTATCTTGTTTGAGTCCCCGCGTAGACAAAAGCTATTGAAGAGCTGACAAGCTTGTGCATGGAAGGGCCCAGCATGGCTCGGGAAAAGTGGTTGTAAGCGATTGAAAGTGAGACAAACAGGGAAGAAAAGAAGGGTGTATCTCCAGGCGACTATGGGCTATATGACGCTGTAATCTGGGCTCTTTTTAAAAGCCATCTCTCGCCGTCAGGACGCGGCGCTTTCTCTCTCACGCCGAGGCGGAGAGCGCGGAGACGGGAGCCTTTCAGAGGCGCTTGACTTCTGCCACGGTGGCTGGCCCCAACTATCTGATAGCCTTTCTCCTTTTACACGGTGGCCTTTATCGCCTGGCTGAATGGAGACAAAGTGCCCTTACCTGACCCGACCTGGAGCCGCATCCATGTGTTCTTACAGGACGCCGAGTCAGCACCACTCTGACCCCAATACACAGAGTCACTCCGAGGAAAAGAGCTGCGCTTTATTCTTAACCCTCTGAAATCTTGGGCTATTATGTCCGTTAAAAAATATGTTAAAAAATCTTTACCACGCCATGTTGGTATCAGTTTTTTCAGCGTTGCCTCACCTATATGTCCTGATGATTCATTTTTAACTTTGACTTACTTGATCAAAATTTTGAACCCAAAAGAAACAAAGGAGGAAATAAAATCTGATCTTATTGCAAATATTAACACAGGTTGCAAATATAACATATAACAGGTAAAATGAGCAGAGAGGAGAGGACAGGAGAGGCTGTTTCCACAGAGCTAAGAGGAGAGGACAGGAGAGGCTGTTTCCACAGAGCTAAGAGGAGAGGACAGGAGAGGCTGTTTACACAGAGCAGAGAGGAGAGGACAGGAGAGGCTGTTTACACAGAGCTGAGAGGAGAGGACAGGAGAGGCTGTTTACACAGAGCAGAGAGGAGAGGACAGGAGAGGCTGTTTACACAGAGCAGAGAGGAGAGGACAAGATAGGCTGTTTCCACAGAGCCAGCAGAGAGGAGAGGACAGGAGAGGCTGTTTACACAAAGCAGAGAGGAGAGGACAGGAGAGGCTGTTTACACAGAGCCGAGAAGAGAGGACAGGAGAGGCTGTTTACACAGAGCAGAGAGGAGAGGACAAGAGATGCTGGAAAACGTTAATAGTAGAATTTGTGGAGCAAACTTTCAAACAACATTGATGACACTTGGAAAAGTGTTTATAGATTCCATTTTATTAAAAAGAAATTGAAATAAAATATATAATTTATCGGACAAATTCAACTTTTTTTAAATGATTTATGTCATTCTAACTGTGTTATTCTGCACAATAGACATGTTTGAGTTGTTCCCACTTCTAGCCATGATTTTGCTGATTCTATAGAGCTGCAGGACTTATAGATTTAAATACACTTCATATGTTGCAGTGAAATATAAGGACAGTAAGTAAAATGTAAAAAGAGCAAAAAACTGCCTGAAACTGCTCGCCAGGATTCAGAGGGTTTAAGGAGACTGTTTTATATGCAGTTTAAAAGTCCTTGAAGTAACTTTAAACCACTTCTAACGATATTTAACCGTTCTGTTGAAGTTAAAACACTGAGATTAAAGATTAAACAACATTTGTATTTCCATCCATTCACAAAATTGCACAATTGAGATGTGGAGCTCATATCTGGTTGCTCGTGTATCAGAATGCAGAAACCAGAGGTGGTTCACACATCTGTCTTTGAGATAACTTCCCCGTGTGTGTGTGTGTGTGTGTGTGTAAGCCAGGCCCGCCGTAAGCGTCGCATTCCCACGCCACAAATGTTTTGACTCCACAGAAACTCAATAACAAGACGATTTCTCACAAACCACAGCTAATTTTCAAAAACAGATCCCAAAACAAAAGCGAGGCGCTGGCCGACACTGAATAGCTCTGGTTAACCTTGGTGATGTGATGATGCAAAGGCTGGAAACGTGATTTCCCGTGAGAAGAATAACTGAATCCAGACAGGAGGAGCTCCTCTTCTCTTTTCTTTTACCAAATGAGATTTATGACTTTTTGACATTTTCTCGACTTCCTTTTCTACTTTACGTATGACAAATGTATTCTTTTCATCTTTGGTTTTTATATTTTTCTTTTATAAACCAACTATCTCAAAGTAAACCATAAAAAACGATAAAAATGTTGCTAAACACGTCAAATAAGTTACTTTTCCAGATAATTTATTTTAAAATACTTTATTTATTATTATTGTATGTATGTATGTATTTTAATAATATGTGTCCATAGAATAACTGAAGTTTTTTCTTTCACTTTATATGACAAGTGGCAACTTTTGCTGCCAGACATTTCACTTTTTAAAATAATTTTTAAAATTGTATTTTATTATTTGAAAACAAAAAGATGCTTTAATTTTACATTTAGCAATATTTGTATTTTATTTATTTATTTATTTATTCATTTATTTTATGTAGAATTCACAGTAATTTAACACTCAATTCCATTAAGCAATGAAAAAATACTATAAAAAATGTATTTAAATAATATATATCCATGGAATCACTAAAGTTTCTTTTTTTTACTTAATATGTCAATAAGTGGCAACTTTTGCTGCCAGACTTTTTACTTTTTTAAAGTAATTTTTAAATTTGAATTTATTCTTAGAAAACAGAAAGTTGCCTTAATTTTACATTCAGCAATATGTGTATTTTATTCATTTATTTATTTTTACGTAGAATTCACAGTAATTTAACATTCAATACCATTAAGCAATGAAATAATACTATAAAAAAATCTATAATGTCCCATTATATTTCTATATACTGTATTTATATATGTATTTAAATATAATATATCCACAGAATAACTAAAGTTTCTTTTTTTACTTTACATGTCAATAAGTGGCAATTTTTGCTGCCAGACTTTTTATATTTTTTAATATTTTTTAAAATTTAATTTTATTATTAGAAAACAGAAAGTTGCCTTAATTTACATTCAGCAATATGTGTATTTTATTTATTTATTTATTGTTTACATAGAATTCACTGTAATTTAACATTCAATACCATTATGCAATGAAATATTATTATTTAAAAAAAATCTATAATGTCCCATTATATTAATTGACAGATTTCAATTTCCATTTTATGGTAAATATTTATAATATATTTATAATACTTTTTACCTTTTTTTAATGGCATTTGCTCTTAATGTAGAAAAAACATTTTTAAAAAATCTGTAAAAGAATAACTTTTTTTTTTAATGACATTGCTGTAGGAGAGTGGAACATGTCAGGCTCATGTGAGATTATTTATTTATGACTTTTTCACATTTCCCCGACTTTCTTTTCTACTTTACATATGACAAATGTATTCTTTTCGTCTTTGCTTTTTATATTTTTCTCTGATAAATAAACCATAAAAAACGATAAAAATGTTGCTTAACACGTCAAATAAGTTACTTTTCCAGGGAATTTATTTTAAAATACTGTATTTATATATGTATTTAAATAATATCTATCCATAGAACAACTAAAGTTTTTTTTTACTTTATATGACAATAAGTAGCAACTTTTGCTGCAAAACTTTTTAAAATAATTTTTTAAAATTTATTTTACATTCAATATGTGAATTTTATTTATTTATTTATTTATTTATTGATTCATGTATTTATTCATTTATTTATTTTTAGAATTCACATTCAATACAATTAAGCAATGAAATAAAACTATAATTATATATATATATATATATATATATATATATATATATATATAATATCCCATTATATTAATTATTTTCATTTCATTTTTTTTTTCATTTAATCATTTTATAATTATTTCAACTTCCATTTTATGGTAAATATTTATCATTTATTTATTTATTTATATTTATTTAATACTTGTTACCTTTTTTATGGCATTTGCACTTAATGTAGAAAAAACATAAAAAAAAAAAAACCCTATAAAAGAATAACTTCTTTTTTTCAGCCATTGCTGTAGGAGAGTGGAACATAAATGTCAGGCTCATGTTTGCTAAATCTTCCCATCTTGAGATAATTGCTGGTGGTTTGGCTCTGACTGGATGTGGTGGATCTTTCATCGTGCTGTCGGTTTGTGCCACTCTGCTCCGTCTTGTTGAGTTTCCACACTTCATCTGTGGCTTTATGTGTGTGTGTGTGTGTGTGTGTGTGTGTGTGTGTGTGCGTGCTGAACCTGCTGACCTCTCTGGAGGGCCGAGGTGGTCAAGCATTAAAGTCAATGTCAAACAACTGTGACCTGATAATCATCTACCTGCAGCGCAGCTCAAAGGCTTTTATTGTTCTTTTAAGCCAGGGGTCTCAAACTCGTGGCCCGCGGGCCAATTGCGGCCCTCGTGACCATATTTTGTGGCCCCCACCTTGATATGAAAGTTTAATGTGAGTTTTATATGAATGTTGTGTGTGGAAGGTCCCGTTAATTACTTTTTTTGGTAATTTTGTGTCTTTTTTTAATAATTCTGTCTTTTTTTGGTAATTTTGTGTCTTTTTTTTTTTAGTACTTTTGTGTCTTTTCTTGGTAATTTTGTGTCTTTTTAAAATAATTTTGTGTCTTTTCTGGTAATTCTTGTCTTTTTGGGGTGATTGTGTGTCTTTTTAAAAATAATTTTGTGTGTTTTTTGGTGATTTTGTTTCTTTTTTAAGTAATTTAGTTTTTTTCTATCATTTTGTGTCTTTTCTTGGTAATTTTGTGTCTTTTTTGGGTCATTTTGTGTCTTTTTTAAATAATTTTGTGTCTTTTTTGGTAATTTTGTGTCTATTTTAAATAATTTGTTTCTTTTTTGGTAATTCTTGTCTTTTTTTGCGTAATTTTGTGTCTTTTTTAGAATAATTTTGTGTCTTTTTTGGTCATTTTGATTCTTTTTTAAGTAATTTAGTTTTTTCTATCATTTTGTGTCTTTTTGGTCATTTTGTGTCTTTTTTGGGTCATTTTGTGTTTTTTTTTAAATAATTTTGTTTCTTTTTTTTGCAATTTTGTGTCTTTTTTTGGTCATTTTGTATATATATATATATATATATATATATATATATATTATAACCCTCTGAACCCCAACGAGCCATTTCAGGGTGTTTTTTGTTCTTTTTACATTTTATTCACCGTGGCCTTGTTGTTTCACTGCAATATATAACATATAAATAAACCACCCATAACGACACATATGAGCGTTTGTCAAAATGAACGTTTCATGGCTCACAAATCTATCGTGTCTTATTGTGGCAGCATAAACTTAAGCTATATCTACCATTGCAATACGACCACCGTAGAGCTTCTTAGCTTTCCAAAAGGTCTACTGGCTTGAGACTCAAGGACATAGATATTTGTCGAAAATAATATTCACACACCAAGTTTTTGGTCATTTTGTCCATTTTTGTGCAAATGGCAAGCACTTGAAGTTTCCAAAAGGCGATTACTTGAAGGCCCGCCTATCAAAAAGTACTGGTCTCAGCGACTCCAAACCCACACCTTTCTGCTCGTCCCAGTCCACTGAACGACATATTCAAAAATCAGACTTCCACAACTTTTAGAAAATAATTTGCTTCAAACTGGCCAGCTGTGTCAGAGGCTGGTATGCACCCGACACTCTCTTGAATCTGACTTTGTGGGACATCCAGTTAAGAAAACTAGATGGCTTGAGGGGTTAATTTTTTGTATTCTTGTATAAGGGTCCGATCGCATCCTCTGTGTTGAATTTGGGGTCTCTACGGTGGTCTCTACTGGTCCCCATAAGACACTTACATCTCCAAATATGGCGGGAAAACTGCTTTTCTTTAATATTTTATAAACGCTTTGAGCCAGAAGGCTGAAAGTTTAGTATGTGCACCGTGACCGGGAGCGTGACCAGTGTGCTGAGTTACTCAGCCGAGAAACCTTCAGAAGTGTCAAAGGTCAGGGGGTCAGAGACAACTATGTCATGGCAGGTGTATTGCTCAAGGCTTCAGGATGCACAATATCACAAGTGAAGTTGTTTGGCTTTCTGCACAAAACTGCATGTTGCACCTGCCCCAAGGGGGACTGCACTAGTATAAAATCTGGGATAAAATGGAATTTATATACACAGCACTATCCCAAGTAACCACAAGTGTCAAGAATGTTAGAAAAAAAGATTGCTACATTCAACATATTGAACTATTTTCATGTTTCCAGCCTCTCCTGTCCTCTCCTCTCAGCTCTGTGTAAACAGATGTTAAGTGGATATTTGTCACAAGGCCGCCTCAGCAGAATGAATTAATCATGTCTTCACAGTGTCTCTGAGGAGCAGAATGTAATGTTTTTAACAGGATCTGGTTAGTGCAAATGCTCAATTGTTGGACACATTTCAAATGACATACACTGTAAAAAAAAAACAGTGTTTTTTTTTTTTACGGTAAAAAAAACGTCAGCAGTGGTTGCCAGATCTTTACTGTAATAAATACGGTGCAACTTTTTCTAATATTATGGTAAAATGATATTAGCACTGTTGATTTCCCATTTAAGATTGCCATTTTAGTCCATATTTTCTGTAAAAAAAATCAAAAGTGTTTCCATCAAAAGAAACGCTGTTCTGCCACATAATTGACAAGAAAATACTTTATAAATGAAGCATAAATTGAAGATTATAACATTAAATATTACAGTATATTTTTGTTAGAGATATGGTGTTTAGTACATTTAACAGTGAGAAAAAGTATTTTTACATATAATATATGCAAAAATGATGGCCTGTATATATATCACAGTATATTTTTGTTAGAAACATGGTGCCATTGTATTTTACAATAGAGTAATGTATTTAAAAAAATGGAAAAAGTAAAAAATACTGTTTTGGCTGATATATACATTTACAGTGTTTCATTGTTACTGAAACTGAATTAATCCATTTATCATTTTACGGTCTTTTACTGTCATGGATTAGAATTTTTCACCGTAAAATCTACAGACATTTTTTTACAGTGTATAGAATAAGGTGATTCTGACAGAAATGTCACAAATTTGAAGCTTTGATTTGGTTACGGAAACGTTCATAACCAATGATCCGTTCAAGGAGAGTTCAGAATGAAGCGCTGCGGTAAAAAAAACTTTTCTCGAGGGGTTCTGGTCGAGTTTGTCCACAGCAAACAAACACAAACATTTTTGCAATGACATTAACTTGCATTATTTATTGATAAGTTTCTCATTGAATTTTCCTCCTTACACATGTTTAACGGCCCTGAGACTTGAACTTGAACTCCATAACTCGGTGTAATTTACATTCCTGCGTGCGGCCACATAGGTTCCCACTACAGAGAGCCGTGTTAGTCCCTGACGCAGCGGACCCGGGGCCGTTTCCTCCTCACGTCCTCTGTGTGTGTGTGTGTGTGTGTGTGTACATGTTGCTGTTTAGCAGAGCAGATGTTCTCCTCAGAATGGCGTGCACCGAACAACTAATTTGTTGTGGTTTTTTTACGAGAACACGCTGCAGCGACACAAGTTCAAATGGATCCAGGAAGCAATGGTCTGGAAAGAGAACAACAAGCTCTTAAGTGTCCCGAAGACTATAATGAAGCGTCACATGGTGCTGATTGCCGAGCTTTAATGTGGGCAAACAAGACATGAAAGAAAGCCATAAAGAGTCCAATGAATAGATCATCTATCTCTCTGACAAACGACGGGTTTAGAAGTTTACTGCACCCAGAACGCCCCGGCTTTTATCGGGTGTCAGTCACCTCGTGATGTGAAGGTTTCAATCAGACGCAGCATTAAATCTGTGGACAGCGGAGGGTTAATCGCCACACTAATTGGCAGGGACTGTGCTTTTCCCATGACCCCACTACACCCGTTATTAGCCGTATTGTTCTGTAAAAGCAGAATTATCATATAGGCTGCACAAACATCACAATTAGCACAATTTGACAAAAATAAATGGCTCAGCAGGCGAGCGGACCCTCAGCTGAACTCTGACTCTGTGCTCAGGAACAAACAGAAAGAAAACAGAGCGAGGACACGTGAGAAAGTTTCTCTACACTTAAGCCACAGAAGAAGCTGCTTTTTATTATATCTAAAGAAAGAAACACTGGGCTCCCCCAGCTTCATCTTCACTTTAGGGTTGTTTCAGCAATGATCTTCAGTCTTGATGTTAACATTCAACAAGTATTGATGTATGAAGTTTAACCCATTAAGGCCTAAAGCGCCTGGAAAAAAATGCCTGGAAAACCTATGGGCGATGTTCAAATGACCCCCTAAAACCTGAAGTTTTTCTGGAAATTCAACACCTACTAAATAATAGATTTTTCAGCCTCTGTAGCAGATAAAAATGAAATTCAAAAAGTATTTGAGAGCTTATACCCATGGCTTTCATACGAAGTTGAGTTTATTTGTCCAAACCTTCAATAACGTTTTTAAAAAAATCAACAAACTCAGCAAATGTTACATTTGACTGAATAAAAAATCCTATGCATAATACTAATACATGCCCGTTAGCAAGATGCAAACATGATATGACCACTGGAAGAACAAGATATAGTTCTCATTAGCCTACTGTAATAAAACAATAAATAATAATAATTATCATAATAATAATAATAATAATAATAATAATAATAAATAATAATAATACATTTTATATATTGCACTTTTCAGGGTACTCAACGATGCATAAAGTAATATAAGACATAAACAGTCATGATTTCTTATATCATCATCACAATCAATTATTATTATTATTAACATTAATATATTAATAATAATATTATTATTATTATTATCTCCAGATGGCCACAAATCTGTCTGTTCGTCGGTGAAAATATGTCGTCTAAAAACATATTCCTCATCCATAAATGCCGGTCGATTGGTTCCGAGGGTTCAAAGTCTGGATCAGCAATAAAATCATCAGCGCTGTTTTCATCAGATCTCTTCCGTCACTTACTGCTGAGCTCCTCCGCTATAGTCGTCTTCCACCATGATTTCAAAGTTCTGGAAAAGTCCAATGTTGCATTGCAACACTCCCGCATGTATTCTGATCATGATTCTGATGCATTTCATTGGCCAAGAGACCGAAAATAGGTGGAAAAAAATACAAATACTACAAAATGACATATCCGCTGTCCCGGCCTTAATAATAGAGTGACGCAACAGCGCTCCCGGTTTTAATGGTAGAAATGCGATAATGCTTTCCCGGTGTCAATGGGTTAATGTGGGGTTCTGGAGGGATTTTTTTTAAAACATGTTTATCAATTCTTCAAGGGTGAAAAATGTGTCTAACAAATGGTTGCCAACTCCCTGACAAATAAATAAGGGACACCTCATTAGCCTCAATGGCACCTTTCACCCATCCTGGCATAGTCAAACCTGAATTGAATTAGATACATATTTTTGTGTGACATGAATACATGGAAAACAATATCCAGCAATTCACTTGAATACAAAATAACAATTAGGCCCTGTTCTTCAAAGATGTAGTGGAGTTTGCAGATAACAACTTGATTTACTCCTTTTGTTGGCTTTTAAAATGCAGCATGTATGCAATTGAATGGCCATTTGGGAAGATTATGGCATTCCATAATTCCAAATTGGTTTAGTAAAAAGGCATGAAATTCATGTCATGAACACATGGGGACCTGGTCTTCAAGAATGCACTGGAGTCAGCTGATAACAAGTTGATGTCCTTATTTTATTGGAGCAGCATGAATACAATTGAATGGCTATGTTGGAGTCATGCAGCTGACAAACAGGCTACCGTAAAGTACAATGTTATTGTGCACTAAAATTTAAAGTGCAGATGGTGCGACCGCAGTACTGGAAGCATGTTGTTTCAGATCAGTCAGTCTGGCTTTTTTTTCGTGATTTCGACTTTTTTTTCTCATTTTGACCTTTTTTCTATGATTTCAACTTTTTTTTTGTCATTTTGACTTATTTCTCATGACTTCGACTTTTATCTCATTACTTTGACAATTACTTTTTTTTTTTTTCTTGGTATTTTGACGATTTTCTCGTTATTTTGGCTTTTTTTTCGTGATTTCTACTTTTTTTTCTCAGTTTGACCTTTTTTCGTGACTTCAACTTTTTTGTCATTTAGACTGTTTTAATGTGATTTCAACTTTTTCTTTTCATTTTGACAATTTCTTGTGACTTCAACTTTTTTCTCATTATTTTGACTATTTTCTCGTTGTTTTTAAGATTTTCTCGTTATTTTGACGATTTTTTTTCTCATTTTGACCTTTTTTTCGTGACTTCAACTTTTTTTTTCTCATTTTGACTGTTTTAATGTGATTTTCAACTTTTTCTTATCATTTTGACAATTTCTTGTGACTTCAACTTTTTTCTCATTATTTTGACTTTGTCTTGTGACTTCAACTTTTTGTATATGTATATGTACTTGTACATACTATGTATTTAAATATAATATATCCATAGAATAACTGAATTTTTTCAAATTTTTTTTTTTTTTACTTTTTATGACAATAAGTGGCAACATTTGCTGCCAGACTTTTTACTTTTTTAAATATTTTTTTTAAATTAAATTTTATCATTAGAAAACAGAAAGTTGCCTTATTTTACATTCAGCAATATGTGTATTTTATTTCTTTATTGTTTATATAGAATTCACTGTAATTTAACATTCAATACCATTAAGCAATGAAATAATACTATAAATTAATCTATAATGTCCCATTATATTAATTAACAGATTTCAACTTCCATTTTATGGTAAATTATAATATATTTATAATACTTGTTACCTTTTTGATATACTTTTTACTCCTGTAAGTCTATCAGGTGTGAATGATGCATTTGAGCTCTGCTGGCATTTACAGAATTTGTACAGAAAATGTCATTTTACATATCGTAAATGTATTTGAATTAGATTTAAGTCACTTTGAATTGTGTGATGTGCAGTTTTCAGTGCCAGTATTTGTGATTGTTGTCTGTTTTAGACATCAGAAGTGCCTTAAACATGAATGTTTAGTTTGTGAACATGAGTTCTCAGCTCCTGTACTGTACCATAAGGAGCAGCCACAGCGAGACGATGCAGGACAGTCTTTTGTTTTGTCTCATTGTCACTTGCATGCACGCCTGTTTAAGACATTGTCCTCCCAATCGCTGATGGAAATTGGCTCATTTTGCGAACACAATGATGAGCTGTGCTGAGTGAAAGGAGCGTTCAGCACCACGACTTTTTCATCCTTTTGTCCGACCGGCGAGGGCCAAAGGAGTAACGGTGAAAGAAGTGATTTTTAAGTGCATCTATTCTGCCCCCCCTCCACCCTCCCCAGCCCCTCCACCCATCTCACCAAACCGTCCCGCTGCATGCCTGCCAGTTCTTTCTTTCTCCGCTCGTCCGATAAATCAGCAGATAACAGGCGTGACCGCTGCCCTTTGTTTCTCCCGGGTAAACAGTTTAAAATGAATTTTAACTGGCCTGGCCTGGGAATACATTTCATATTATGCATGTCAGCTCTGTCCAATGAGCAATAGTGGATCGGGGGTTTGATGCCAAAGAAGTCCCGGCAATCAAGTCCTCTGTGCGCGCCTGTGGGCCGCACAAAAGCCTCCACACAACCCTGCAGGCGTTAGCTATGCATGCTTCCCAGTTGCCGTGGTTAGGACGGCTGGATTCGGGGGGGGGGGGGGGGGGGGCATGCATGAGGAACGAGGTGTCAGTCTAGTCCGGGGTCTCCAGTTGGACTCGACTGGTCTTCTTGGACTGGACTTTCATTCCTTGTTTGAACAGAAGGAAGACAGAAGGAATGATCAGGGTCAGAATAAAGTTTGGGTGAATTCAGCATTTTATGGACCGATGGACTGTAAAAAAAAGATAAACAATAGCTGCTCAATAAAATTGAGGCAACAGATTGCACGCAATATAATTAATTAAATCAAACTACGTTACAAGTTGAGTTAATAACAACTTAACAGGAAGTGCCTGTCAATTAAAAACAGACTAAATCTATTGTGTTGGATTCATTCAAAATTCTCTTGATTTAGAATTACATACACATAAAGATTATATTTAATGTGGTCAAAATAAGTAGATTCCATCTCAGACATTTTTATATGAAAGTTACTTAAACAACTGCCTCAAAATCAAGGACGCATTTACATTAAATACATTTTACCAAATATATTAGGTAAAATGAAATGACTACAGAATAATTTATTACAGTGTGGACTTATTCAGGGAATAGCATTATAAATCATGTCTACAGGTTTAAAAACATGCATACAACTCTGTGAACCTGTTTAGACTTGGTTTTTAATCTTTCTACCTATGCCACTTCCACTAGGAGGTCTAATTGCCTACCACGAGTTATACTTCTTTGCTCACTGTAGCCTTGTATTTTACTGCAATATATAAAACATACATTCAATCTATAAGTCCTACAGCTCTATGGAATCAGCACAATCATGGCTAGAAGTGGGAACAACTCAAACATGTCTTTTGTGCAGAATAACAGTTATAATGATATAAATCATAAAAAGGAAAGAAAAAAACACAAGAGAATCTATATATAGAACGCTTTTCCAAGTTCCCACAAGTTTCATGAATGTTGGAAAAATAGTTTGCTCCACATATTCTACAAATTGAACTATTTCCATGTTGCCAGCCTCTCCTGTCCTCTCCCCTCTGATCTGGGTAAACAGCCTCTCCTGTCCTCTCCCCTCTGATCTGGTTTAGGGTTAGGGTTAAAACCAGACATGTAGAATACAATGATTTCTTTCTACCTATGCCGCTTCCACTATAAGGTCTAATTGTCCAGCGCACATATAGATCAGATAACAGCAACAACTCGAGTCTCTTGTTGCCATCTTGCTAGCTAGCTAAGTGTTAACGGGGTCTGTGTCATACCTGTCAAGTATCCCATTTTGGCCGGGAAAGTCCCGTATTTTACCCTTCTTTTCTGCCGTCCTCCAGTATTAGTATTTTCCTGTAAATCTCCCATAAACCCAACACATTCCCAGTCTGAGCTCTGTCACTAGCCTCGCGATAACTGCCACCCGCAGTAGCTACTACAGGTACTGTAGGTGGCAGCTGTCACCGCGAGGTTAGTGTGTGACGTCAGATGAGTGACAACCATACATACCGTATAAATAATAAATGTGGTGCGCGTCTCCGGTAGCACATCTGACATATATAAATAAAGGCTCAGTCCTAGTGAGCGGGCGGTGGGTCGTCTGGCTCGGAGCACTTTCCCTTTCACTCTGAACATCTCTCTATTAATACAGCTATAAAATGCCGACAAATCATCTTTTTTAAAAAAAACGATAACTCACTGAAACTGTATTTTGTGGTTACAAAACTAACTAAAACTGACAAAAAATATGGTGAAAATGTCCTTCGTTTAAACCTTATTGGTTGATATGAAATCTATTTAATCAATCTGGTTTTATGACTTAATAAACTTATCGGGGCTGGGATGGATCAGACAAAGGGAATAAAGGAAACATTTATTGTGACTTTTTTTAATCTGGCACCCAACAAATACCCCATTACAAAAAAACTAAAACTAACACTAAAACTCATAACAACTAAACTAAAACAAAAGCATTTTCCAAAAAAATAAAAACGAATTAATACTAACAAACACGCTCTAAAAGCTCATTGAAACTAACTGAATTTGAAAACAAAAATTGACAACGAAATTAAAACTAAAACTAATGAAAAATCCAAAACTATTATAACCTTGGCTTACACTTGGTTTTAGAATGTGTCTTGGGCGATTGGATCACGAGTGGACAGATGAGACACATTGACATTCACAACTGTGTGTATCATGCGTCATCAGATGAACACTGGTGTTTAGATTTCATTACTCCCTACGCCACTGTCAAAAGTTTCTATCTTGCTAGCAAGATCCTCGTAAACGGCTCGGTAACAACATGAGCTGTCAAGTTTTCTTTGGACTGAATCTTTTGCTCAAGATCAGACATCTGGTTTCACTTGCAGCCCAACCACGTACATCTGTGCTCCTCTCCATTTTTACAACCTATTTTCCTGTTACGTCTTGTCAGGGACGCATCAGGACACATCATCGTTTACCATATGAAATAAATGTGGTCAAATGCGTCCTGGACCACCTCGGCAAGTAGTTTGAGTGATCCGATCACACTGTGTCCTGGACCCTGTTTACACTATATTTAGAGCTGACCACCAAGTGTAAACAGGGGCTGTATCCCAAAGTCAAAGATCCTTCCTTGGTGGGATCCTTCCTTCAGAGTCGGGTCCTCCAGAGACGAGGTCAGAATACTTCCTTCCTTTGATGTATCAAGTCAAAATGAGAAGAAAGAAGTCGAAGTCACGAGAAAAAAGTCAAAATGAGAAGAAAAGTCAAAATGAGAAGAAAAAAGTCACAAGAAAAAAAGTCAAAATAACAAAAAAAGCAAAAATGGGAAGAAAAAAGTTGAAATCACGAAAAAAAAGTCAAAGTTAAAACAACAAAAAAGCCAAAATGAGGAGAAAAGAGTCAAAATCATGAAAAAAAGTCAAAATGAGAAAAAAAAGTCAAAATGAGAAAAAAAAGTCAAAATCATGAAAAAAAGTCAATATAATGAGTTATACTTCTTTGCTCACTGTAGCCTTGTATTTTACTGCAATATATAAAAATATACATACAATCTATAAGTCCTGTAAGTGTGAACAACATGTCTTTTGTGCAGAATAACAGTTATAATGATATAAATCATAAAAAGGAAAAAAAAACCACAAGTTTTTTAAAATTTGGAATAAAATAGAATCTATATATAGAACGCTTTTCCAAGTTCCCACAAGTGTCATGAATGTTGGAAAAAAGTTTGCTCCACATATTCTACAAATTGAACTATTCCATGTTTCCAGCCTCTCCTGTCCTCTCCCCTCTGCTCTGGGTAAATAGCCTCTCCTGTCCCCTCCCCTCTGATCTGGGTTAGGGTTAAAATGACAGACATGACATGACTACAGACATGTAGAATACAGTGATTTTAACAGAAATTTCACAATTTTAAGCTTCATTCTGTTTTTTTTTCTAACAGAAACTTTCAAAACCAATGACCATTTCAAATTCGAATTAAAACTTGATTCCTCCAGAGACGAGGCCAGAGTCCTTCCTTTCCTAACAGTTATTTATAAATAACATTAACGGATAATAGCAGACTGTCGGTCCATGTAAACACAATAAACATGTATAACTTTCTGAATGGCATAGCTACGTATATTTTACGCATACAGTACATTATCATCTGACACATATATATGCATTAACAATAACTTTAGCCGACTGAGACGGCATTAATTAACTTAACTGGCAATGTATCAAGATGAGGTTTATTACCTTTTGGCTAAATATTCAGTGTAAACTGAAAATACTTAAATAGGGCCGGGACTCGATTAAAAAAAATAATCTAATTAATTAGCGGCTTTGTAATTAAATAATCAAAATCGCATTTTAATCGCATATAAATATTTGACCTGAGAACAGTGAGAAGTAATTTTTTTCACATGTATTTTTAGTATACCATTGAATAATGACTGAATACATAAGCTTAAGCAACAAAAATATTGTTTATTTTTGTTCAAGTCCAACAGACCAGTGCAATTTTTGCCATTAAGTGTAGCAATAGCATATTTAGAAATATAGTACATTTCATAAATCCAGGTAGCCTATAGGTAGTTAGACCTTCTGTAAACTAGAATACTTTGGTTTTAGAAGTAAAACACAATCCACGCTAGCCACCACACTAGCCGCTAGCTGCTATATGTTTAGCATTGAGGTGATAGTTGAGGCTGGATGTGCTGCGGTGATATGTGAATTCCTTGTTGCATAGCAACACAACCATGCTCTTATCGACGCTTCCATCCGTTGGTTTTTAGTAACTAAATGTCCCATCATCCACGGGGCCAACCAAAGCGTCTCATCAGCTTCTTCCTTCATGTTCACTGTGGTTTGTTGTTGTCTGAACTCATCAACGCTAGTTGGTGCTCCAGTATAATCGGTCCGCCTGAAACTCATCCAGTGAGAAATGTTCCGCAGTGCAAAAATAAGTGCGATCAAAATGCGTTAATTTTTTTTAACACGTTAATTTTTGTGTAATTAATTAATCTTAATTAACACGTTAAAGTCCCGGCCCTAATTTAAAATCTTATTGTGTCACTGTTTCTTCGCTAGCTGCTTTTAAATCTCCCAGTAGACCGGTGTGTGCAAGGCATTATGGGTACTCGGGGTGCATGGAGGATAAACACATGCATCCTTGTACTTTGGGAAAAAGAAGGACTCTGTCCTCTGGAGGATCCTGGACATTGGGACAGTCCTTCAATAAATGTCGATGACGTAGAATCCTTCAGATTCAGCCGTTTGAGGATCCTTCCTTGACTTTGGGATACAGCCAGGGTCTGTGTTGTCTAGCCAATAAGCTTTTTCCAAAACCTGTCAGGCTAAGTGGTCAGCTGACAAGTCCTAGTGATGAGATGTTTACTGGGATGTTGTGACGTTTTGGGGATATTGCTGTTGGTTTTCATGGGAGGACGGTCTAAACCAGGGATGGGCAACTGGAGGCCCGGGGGCCGCATACGGGCCGCACCCTCACTTGAAGTGGCCCTCAGTACAACTACATGCATTTGAGCATGGAATCTTAAAAGTGCTGTGTAAAAATGCACAAAAATACTTCTTGCAATTAATGTTGGTCTGCTGTTCTTGCACTGATAAAAAAAAGAAATCACAGTAAGTGGTTATTTTTTATTTGCTTCAAACCTTTTGTATTCCTATTTATAATGTTATACATGCATTTGAGCATGAAATATGTTAAGTTACTGCACTGTTGACCCTCGAGTCCATGAAAGTGCCGGAGCATGACTTCTTCATGATGTCACGACGTAAAAACGAAGCAGCATAGAGCCCTGCTGTCAGCTTTTCTCTAAAGTTCTGGCTTTTCCAGAGGTTTCCATGTCTCATTTAGTGCGTCAACTCTTTTTCAGCAAAAGTAAAAACCACCACGACCAAGTGTAACATGATTTTACTTTTACTTTTACTTAGATTTTTCAAATTTTGCAGTGTGTGTTTCAACATTTTTAATACAATCTTTTGTGTTAATTGTTTTTTTTGTGTGTGTGTGGTTTTGTGTGTTGTTGTTTTATTTGTTGTTGTTTTTTTTTGCATTTTTGTGTTTTTCCTGTGTTTTTTGTAATTTTTTTTGGTCTATTTTTGTGTGTTTTTTGTAATAAAAAAAACTTTGTATAACTGTGTATTTTGTAAAAAAAAAATAGTGCTTTTTGTTTGTTTTTCAGTTTTTTTGTAATTTTCTGTGTTTTTGTTTTTATGTGTGTTTTTTGTATTTTGTGTGTGTGTGTTTATTTTAGTTTTTTGTAATTTTGTGTATGTTTTTGTTTTTTTATGTGTGTTTTTTGTATTTTGTGTGTATGTGTTTATTTTTGTTTTTTGTAATTTTGTGTGTGTGTGTTTATGTGTTTTTTTGTGATTCAAAATGTTGATCCAGTAAGTCAAAATGACAAAATAATAATCAGGTGAGGTTGTGTTGAAAAAGATGATACCAGCATGGCATGGTAATCATTATTTAAGTTGCATATACAGGCAGAATGAAAAAGAGTCAAAAACCAACAAAATAGCCCAAGACTCCATAGAGTTAACATTCAATTGCAGTTTCATCATATCTGGTGAAATGCACGGTCCTATATGTGGCCCTGTGGTAGTGTCCATGAAAAACTGTGGTCCCCACCAGCATTTAAGTTGCCCATCCCTGGTCTAAACCCACAGCATCTTTCCAGGCTGGAACTCTGTTTTGGCGTGCACCTGTGTGTGAGAACGCCGTGGCTCTGTGGTCGAACAGCTGCTCACCTTCTGCTGACAGCGACCTCCAGCTGCAGCACATGGCGGGACTGATCCCAGATCCCTCACAGGGGAGAGGGTGCTGGCAGATGCCCGAATGAACCACACATCCTCCTCAAGGCTGTGATGTCACCGAGGAGTGAGGAGGAGGCTATCTGAGGACACTAACAAGCTCCACTCAGCTCGTGCTTTGAGGGGATGAAGAGTGGACGACAATGAAGGGCAACATGGGAACCAGAGTGCATCACACACACACACACACACACACACACACACACACACACACATTCTGGTTTTCATAAATCATGGGGATTCTAGTTATTTGGTGACTATATGGGACCTACTCTTACATAAAACAATGAAAATGAGATACTTTTTTAAGAAGCCAAGACATATCACTATTTTAACAATGAAAAAGACACACACACACACACACACACACACACACACATACTGGTTTTCATAAATCATGGGGATTCTAGTTATTTGGTGACTAAATGGGACCTACTCTTACATAAAACAATGAAAATGAGATACTTTTTTAAGAAGCCAAGACATATCACTATTTTAACAATGAAAAAGACACACACACACACACATACTGGTTTTCATAAATCATGGGGACTCTCAATCATCACTTGTGGGGACCACCCTTTCTAGCGGTTGTAGAGAGCTGAAAAAAATTGAGTAAACTTGTCATAGCTTAGTTAGCCTATACACGCCTTCAAACCTCTGAAATGATGAAGTGATGTTTTAATCAGGCTTTATGGGGACACCCGGAAAAAACAGTAAACATGCTTTCAGGGTACATCATTTACATGAATTAGCATATTTCACACAGATTATTTGGTGACTAATGGGGACCTACTTTTACATAAAACAGTGAAAATGAGATACTTTTTTAAGAAGCAAAGACATATTACTATTTTAACAAAGACACACACACACACACACACACACACACACACACATTTATGTATAGAGTGGATCTGTGCAGGCCTGACGCTTCCTCATGGCACATTCATGGGACATTAACACACACATGCGTACCGTACACACTCCCTCCCTCTCTTGGGCATACAAAACACACACACACACACACACACGCACACACAGGAGTAAGGATGTCATGGGCCCCCCGCTGTGCTTCACACTGCAGCTCAGAGATGCTGTGAGATGGGACATCGCATGACTGGGAGCACAATAATGTGCATGTATCTGTGTAAGGGTGTGTGTGTGTGTGTGTGTGTGTGTTTGAGGTCTTTCTTTTAATGTACTCCTGCACACACACACACACACACACACACACTCACATCAGTGGAGTGGCGCCCTGCTGTGTTCCTATCAGCGTCAGCAGTGAATCGGCGCGCTCAAGCAGCAGTAAAGCCTCACTCCAGTGACCCTGAGCGGACAATAAACTGCATCTAATTACTGGCGCATGCACTCCCGGCACTCCCGGAGCGGCCGGCGCTCCCTGGCACTGGCCGTGGCGCCGAGGCCAACTCCTCTAAGAGATATAACATTTTTTGACAGCTTAAGCCTTTTCGGGTGATGCGCAGCACGCCGCGTAGAAAAGGCCGCACGACTCGAGTAACTCAAGCCCTCCAAAGGACACGGAGCAGCTTTTAACAGGGGACGACTCGTCCTCCTTGGTCTGCTGCCATCACTTCAAGGACAACTCTGTTTCTTTTGCAACGTGGGTTTAACCCATAAGAACCTATGGTGACACGTGTGTAACAAACACTTTAAATGTTCTAGAATCTCCCATATTCATGCTTCACACTAACTCATTAAGTCCATTAGCAAGACTGTGTGACTGGAAACAGAAATGTGAAAAAGCAGCTAATTTCAAAAAGCGCAATTTTTGTTACTCGGCTGAGTTAATGCCCATTTAACAATGCTAATCTGTTAATGTGCTGTATTGCATTTAACTTGTTCTGACTATATTACCTGAACAAAATTAATATAAAACAAGTTACAAAAATATCGCTGTGACGTCACATTGGGCTTTTAACCTAAAACTTGAAAACTGATGTGACGTATTTGTCACAATAACAAAAATGGTAATAGGCCACTCAATTAGTTTCGCTGTTTAAATTATTTTGAAGTAATATGTATGCTCTGCTGTTCAATTTAAAGTACATTTGACCAAATATAAACAAAAAATAATACACCCATATCCTGTCACAAGTTTGATGTTGTGGAGATGCAAAGCAGAAAAGTCTGTCTAGTTTATTTATTTTAAAATAAGAAATATCATAAACATATATTCCATAAACACCCAATGTAACGTATATCTCACATCTCAGATCTATGACATTTAGAGGTAGTATTTTTTTTTTTCAAAAACATCATACATGTGTTCTATGTGGTCCACTTGGTCTGTGGTAAATCCCCTGTAATGTTCCTTCAAGGATAAATAGGTCTGGGTTCTCATGGGTTAAAAAATCTTTTAAAAAGACACCAACTCCTTGATTTTTAAGAAAAATAACCCTGATATTTAAAGGGAAACCCTGGATCTTTAAAAAGACACATGAATATTAAACAACATAACAAAACAAAAAAACCTCTGGATCTTTAAAAGAAAAACCTGGATATGTGAAGAAAAAAAGGATATTTATTAAAAAAAAAGAAATACCCAGGTCTGATTGAGGTCTGTAAGAAAAGTCTTTCTGGGCCCAACGGCATCACGTGATGAATTCCACCGTTTCTCTGCCATGTCAGATCAGCATCAACGCCCGGAGCTCTTCACTAAATGTTTCCTGGGTCTGTATGCTGCATATTGTGGAAAACAGATCAAATTCAGGCATAGTTAAAGATAGAAATTGGTGATAGTCATTTATCATTGTTTTTGCTTCAAAAGCTGTCTGATTTCTCTTGTTGTTTTACTTCTGACAGAAATGATGGATAAAACTTTAAAGATCTTTTTATTTTAAGATGATATCCTTAGCCTAACCCTATCTTTTAAAAAGGCCTAACCGGGAACATTTTCCCTAACCTTAGAGAAGTAGTTCAACCAAAACAAAGCCATTCAGTGGGCTGATAACAACCTGCTACAAGGTAAAATCATTTCAAAGCACTGACACCAATTAAATGTTACAATGTCAAGATCAAGAGTTATATTAGAGGCAAATGTGACTTAAATAGTGGTAAATACACACACATGGTTTCAGGTGCTCTTCGCCAACAAATACAACTGTAATTCCTTCACGCAGGAGCTCAGAAAGCTGTTTTACATCAGAGAGCGTGTGCAGCCGCTCGGTGCAGACATGTGGATGGAGGACGGAGGCCTTTATTAATGACAGGTCCCCCGCCCTGCTCTGAATAGGTGTGCCGGGACAGACAATAGGTGCTGTCGAGGTCTGGGCGCGCTGACAGGTGCTGCAGGGCGAGCTCGCAGGTGTGGAGACGTTAGGGCTGACAGAGCACCTGCGCCGTCCTTCCCTTCACGCTGATGACTTCGCTGTATCGCTTTTCATACGCCGTCGTGATAAAAGATACAGGGAGGAGGCCGGCGAGCGCTGACAGCGCCGCCACGCTCCACCTGTCCACTTCATAACATCAGTCAGTGCCAGGGCCAAGGACGACATGTCTCCAGTTATTCTTCTGATACAGTTTGATGAAAGTAAACGGCACACTGTTAACTGACTTAGCTCCGATCTTATGTACTTACATGGAACCACATGGGTCTGAAATGTAAAAAACAGTTGTTGAACATCCTCTGTTATTATCATTTAAAAATGACACATAATTGCTTCTAAAAATGTCAAAATGAGAAGAAAAAAGTCAAAGTCACAAGATGAAAGTCAAAATGAGAAGAAAAAGGTCGAAGTCACAAGAAAAAAGTAAAAATGAGAAGAAAAAAGTCAATCACGAGAAAAAAGTCAAAATCACGAAAAAAAAGTCAAAATCACGAAAAAAAGTCCAAATAACGAGAAAAAAGTCAAATGTCTCTACACTGTCAATCAATATGTGCTGTGTGTTAGTCTGAGTGTGTGTTTGTGTGCTTGCATGACTAAATGTGTGTGTGTGCATGTTTGTGTATGTGTACATACAGATGTGTATGTGGGGGAGGGAGGGGTGGGTTTTGTCATTTTTATTATCTGTTTTTATTCTTATTTTTTGTAAAGCACTTTGTGTTGCATTTTTATGTATGAAAAGCGCTATATAAATAAAGTTTCATTTGATTTGATTTGATGAAAATAAGAAAAAAAAGTCTAAATGAGAAAAAAAGTCAAAATCACGAAAAAAGTCAAAATAACGAGAAAAAAGTCAAAATGAGAAAAAAAGTCTGTCACAAGAAAAAAAGTCAAAATGAAAAAAAAATTCAAAGTCATGAAAAAAAGTCAATAAAACGAGTTATATTTCTTTGTTCACTGTAGCCTTGTACTGCAATATATAAAGTATACATACAATCTATAAGTCCTGCAGCTCTATGGAATCAGCACAATCATGGCTAGAAGTGGGAACAAACCAAACATGTCTTTTGTGCAGAATAACGGTTATAATGATATAAATCATAAAAAGGTAAAAAAGAATTTCTTGATGAATTATTTAAAAAAAATTGGAATTAAATAGAATCTATATATACAATGCTTTTCCAAGTTCCCACAAGTGTCACAAGTGTTGCGAAAAAAGTTTGCTCAACATATTTTTACAATTTGAACTATTTCCATGTTTTCAACCTCTCCTGTCCTCTCCTCTCAGCTCTGGGTAAGTGTTAGGGTTAAAACCAGACCAGATGTAGAATACAGTGATTTTGACAGAAATTTCACAATTTTAAGCTTCATTCTGGTCTCTTTTTTTCTAACGGAAACTTTCAAAACCAATGACCATTTCAAATTCGAATTAAAACTTGATTCGAATTTAAGAAAGAAAATATACTTTTCAATTGTCGATGGGAAAATCTAAATACATGTCTTTTTATTATCTCTATAAATTGTTTCGAGATGAAACATGCAGCGTGCAGCAGCATGTAGCAGCATGTAGCAGCGTGGGTGGCGTTCTTCTGGCTGATAATGAAATAATTGGCTGCAGAAGGTGGGGGCGAAACTGGGTGGAGGTGGGGGCGGGTGGTCTTATCACCCAACACCCGAGCACAATTAGTCTATTAAGCCAGAGATGACGAGCAAATAATCATGTGCCATTGTTTCGCTGAAGCGTTTTAGTAAATATGTATGAAGTGACCTGGAAAAACGCACAATGGCAACTTTTGCCTCTTAAGTCGGCAGCAGGAACAATGGTGCCATTCACTGACGGAGATGTCGTCATTGAGTTATCATCAACAACCTGCCGTGTTTTGTCCCTCATCACCACTCATTAGGCACAAACATGTATTTATACACAGGCACGCACACGCACACACACGCACACACACACACACACACACACCATTCAAATGGTTCCCAGGCAGCATGTATGACTTTGAATGGTTTAATTTTGGTTTTAAATGGTTTAATTCTGATTTTAAGTGGTTTTATTCTGGTTGTAGATGGTTTTATTCTGGTTTTAATTGGTTTTATTCTGGTTGTAGATGGTTTTATTCTGGTTTTAAATGGTTTTATTCTGGTTTTGAATGGTTTAATTCTGGTTTTAAGTGGTTTTATTCTGGTTTTAAATGGTTTTATTCTGGTTTTAAATGGTTTCTTTCTGGTTTTATCTGGTTTTATTATGGTTTTAAGTGGTTTTATTCTGGTTTTAACTGGTTTTATTCTGGGTTTAAATAAATGGTGGCCGCTTGCAATGTAGAATTCAGTTTGTCTAAGATTAAAAGTCAATTCAAGACTCACTTAAGGGTAAATTACTAAACTTTTCTGCTTTAAAATGCCTTAAAATGACTTGACCTATGTTATATACAGTATTTAGTTGAGTTCTGTTCCTACATTATGTAAAGTGTTTTCAACAATTTTCAAACATCCGAAATCTTTTTGATTTTGCAGTTCCAACAGTTGCAAAACATTTAAATCTGAAAAAGTTGTAAACAGTTTCAAACCAGAAAAATCCGTAATTTTTATAAATTTTAAGGTAACGGTGCGTTTTATTTGCTCATCTATGAGTGGCATAGATGCGCATTTTTGAAGCACAAATTCACTTTTTATCCAGTTTGCAGCCACAATTTTTACTCTAAACTTTTTAGGATTGGTGCAATAGGTTTATGTTTTAATCAGAATCAGAATGATTTGTCCCAGAGGGGCAAATCAAGTAAGCCAGAGCAGCAGTTTAAATGAAAGAACAGAACAGTACAATAAATCATAGAACAATATAATAAATAAACACAATATACATCCTACACTTGAATGTCCAAGTTTGTGTAGAGGAGTGCAGTGCATGAGAGGAGTCATCAATGATCCGAACAGCAAGGTTTTGAACCTGCTGCTCATATATGCTGGAAAGAGAGCGAGCAGGGAGTCCAATGATCTTGGAACAGATCTTAACAATGCCATGTAGGCGGTTCCTGTCCTGGTGTGTAATGGACTGGAACCAGCAGCCCATAAGCCATGTTTCCACTAGGGGGAAAAATGGCCACCACTCCGGAGACTTTGTCAGCAGCTGATCCTAAACAAAGCAGCATGGGTAATTATGCACAGCATCTCCGCTGATCATAAGAATTAACAACATCACTAACTGTGCACAGTGTCCGGTGCTTGTTGTAAACAAACAGAGATCGCTAAGTGAACACCTCCTGTAGCAGCAGCACATACACACTGTACTGCTACAGAGCTAACTGTTAGCCTATTAGCAATTTGCAGAATGGACGCTAAGGGGTTAACATCCCCTCTGGCTCTGTGACTGCAGCTGGGAGAGACTGCTGCAGGAGGACTGTGCCGCTTCAACTCCTTCTTACTCTTTGTAACGACCCGCCGGCCCCCACGGCTCGTTAAGAAGAGTAAGAACGAGTCTCCAATAGCACCAGAAAAAGTCTCCAGTCGCTTTCTTGAAAAATAGTCGCTAAGGGGGTCTGAAAAGTTGCTAAATATAGCAACAAAGTTGGTAAGTTGGCAAGACTGCTTTACCTGCTTTTACAAATGGCGTGTGTTGTTGTGGCATCGAGTACTATGTCATATCCCGCTTAGGGATCTATCCAATCAGTAACCAGGCTTTTTTCATGGGAGAAAAACGGCCCTGCTCTTCTACAGGGACAAAAAAAAGTCCCGACAAAAGTCAGCTTCGGGTGGCTTGTATTCAAATTAGGGGCGTTTCGGCGAGTGAGACCCGTCTCATTCTGGATACTGGGTGGTAGTCGAAACAGCCCTATAGAAAAAGACATTACACTTTCAATTAAACTGTAGTAGAAGGTCAGTAAAATTTTCAGCTTCCTCAGGAGGTATATCCTTTGATAACACTTCCTCAGTATCATCTCTGTGTTGGAAGTGGACTTCAGGCAGGTGTCGAGGATGGTACTCAAGTATTTGTACTCCTCCACAGTCTCTACAGATGATGCATTGATGTGATGGTTGCCGCGGCCAGATCCATGTGCTTCCTGGATAAGGTCAGCACCATCTCCTTGGTCTTGTTGACGTTCAGCACCAAGCAGGAGTAGTCGCACCAGTCGACGAACTGCTGGAGAGCTGGTCCATGATGTAGGTGGGTGCCACTGAGGAGGGATAGGAGAACTGTGTCGTCGGCGAACTTCACCAGGTTACGGTTGGGTTGTGTGGTCCTGCAGTCCTTGGTGTAGAGGATGAAGAGGAGTGGTGAGAGGACACAGCACTGTGGGGAGCCAGTGGAGGTGACCAGAAGATCTGAGGTGGTGTTGTTGACCTTCTGTGTCCTGTTGGTGAGAAATTCCAGGATCCATCGAATGAGCTGGTCATCCAGGTTGAAGTTATTGAAGAGTCTTTGAGCCAGGATGTGCGGCTGTAAGGTGTTGAAGACAGAGGAAAAGTCAACAAATAGAAGGCTGGCTGAGGTGTTTAGCAGTTCCAGGTGTTTGTGGATGGTGTTGATTATAAAAGGCCCTATATGCAAACTGGAGTGGGTCGAGGTGTGACTGAATTGATGAAGGATTTGAGTCATCAGACATCTGGATCTGAAATGATCAAAGAACTGCATCATTTATTGAAAGTGTGTACTTTGTTTTACAGAGGAGGAGACCTTGTTCTGTGTTTTTTTAATTTGTATCTTCACAACAGAATCCAATGTGCTGCTTTAAAAATATTTGTGCCCCAGGGCTATACTTTAGGACCACTTCTTTTCTCTATTTTCATTAACAAACTCCCACTCTTTTATTCTTTTACTTTGAAACAGAAAATAAGTTTATTGAGTCAACCTCTGGGGAACAGCAGATTTTAAAGCTCTGTGTTTTTATTAAACATCCTCACATTGTGCTGTATTTCTTTTCTTTCATCTCTGTCTCCCTGTCTTGTCCACCTCTGTCATATTGTATGTCTGTTTTAAGTATACGTTTGGACGGGTTGATGGCTAATTTCATTGTCCTACTACATGTTACTCTTTTGTGCAATGACAATAAAGGACTGACTCTGACTCTGAAATGAGACCATTAAGTATGACAAATAAACAAACTGATATTAAAACTCTCAAAAAATGCATTTCCTATGAGCAAACACCTTCAAAGAATGTCCAAAAAAGTTTTCTGAGTGCAGGTGTTTTAATTGAGAGTTTTCTGAACACTTTCAGGACTTCTCGTGCATGCAAAAGTTGACACTGAAAGTTCAGAATGTCCGAACAAAGTAAACAATCAGATTTTTGTTGTGAAGTTGTAAACGTTCTATTTTAAGTTTTAGTGACGTGCTGCCAGAAAATCATTAGCAGAGAGATCACACAACATGAGCTGATATATTCACAACAGCGGCAACAAACAAACACAACACTGAGTTTGCGTGTTGGCTGGAGAGCAGAAGTGAATTGTGGGAAACCGGGCAGACAAAGTCAAATTCCAGCAAGCCGGGGAGGTTGAATTATCATAATTGGAGGCTGTGGCGGTGTGGGGGAGAATTTGGCAGCCAGTTCAAAATGTGATATTATGAGCCACAAACAATAGAAGTATGATTGTGCATTGCTGATGAGCCAGGAGGAGCTGAGGAAGAGTCCAAATCTGGCATCACTTTCCTCTCTCTTTGTTGTCAGTTCTTCTTTTTGAAGGAATGAGAAAAGACAGGCGGGTTTTGGACTCCCCCCGTGTGTTCGATGGCGGGTCTTTCCAAGTCACTAACCATGAAACCAACGTGTTTGATCCGGCCTCAGAGGTTACAATGATATATTCAAGAATGATTGCAAATTAGTCATCAGTGTCCGCTGCAAAAATGTGAGCATCTGATATCTAATTGTCTGCACACTCAACCACAAAACCAGACAGGAAGTGAATCCATAACGGTGGGATGGAACTGACCAAAACACATCTCCTATTCTGGTGGATTTTTTTTTTTTAGGGCATGGATCACACGAACACATGTTCAAGCTGGGAGGAAACCAGGGGATTTGAGGAACCATCTGTTAACCAAAGCCTTTGGGAAGCACACTAAGATGATCTGAGGATATTGTTCTCCCCAGGTGGGAACGGTCGGGGCTCCGCGGGGCCTCTCGGGTCCCGGCAGAAAAGGGAGGGAAACGGGGAGCTTAAGGAGCGCCGTAATCTCATTTTCATTCATAACGCTCTGGGCGTTTCAGGTTGGAGAGAAACGGAAACATCACATGTTTAGCGTCTGTGTTTGGAGGAGCGGGTCACAGGGCTGCAGCGCTTTGATATCAACCCCACGAGCACAACAGAAGGGATTAACTAAATGTTTCAACATCGCACATGACCCGACTGCAGACATCACAGGCTCACAGGTCAGAGGAGTGATTAGAGAAGGCTCTGTTAACAAACATCTCCATCACCTGCAGGACGCTACAGTACAGCTCAGCTCCTCTCTAACCCCCTGTGCAAAGAATCAGCTTTTTCAACTAGTTACTTCAGGATTCTAACAGTGAGCCTAGTTGCAAGAGTTGAGACACATTTTTAAACAAGCAAGGACCAACTATTAACCCATAAGCACCCAGACCTATTTATCCTCAAACAGTGGCGGTTCTAGACCAATTTTACCGTCGGGCCAGTGTTTAATCAGAGGGGCACATTAAAAAATGCCAAAGATGATATTTAAGCATTCAAATCCTTTATCCTAGGTTATTTAAAAATCTAATTTAAGTATATTTGGAAGATACAAATACATTGATTGAAACAATGAGACTTACCAACAATAACAACTATTTTTGTACGACAATGACATTTCTCATTTTTGTGCACAATCACTTTTTTTTATTTTGAAAGTGCAGCACAGTGAGAATGATCTTTTTTTTTATATATATACACACAAGCTTTTATTGCACAATTCAACTATTATACAATGTACACATTCTGGGTAAATTTTTTGTACAATGAGATATTGTTTGAACAAAAAATAGGTAAGAATTGTTCCGTCATTCATCGTTATAAATTGATCATTTTATTATTGATTTGACACAGGGGCCACAGCAGGGGCCAAGGGCTTCTTCACAGGGGCAGTGGCCCCTGTAGGCCCCTGTGTAGAACCGCCACTGTCCTTGAAGGAACATTATGGAGGGTATACAACAGACCAAGTGGACCACATAGAACACATTTATGATCTTTAAAAAAAATAAAAATACTATCCCAAAATGTGAAATACCTGTGATGTGACATATAGGGTGGATTTGGGTAATGTGGGACACTTAAGGTCTGGCTGGTTTATTTCCTGCTTAAAGTAAATATAGTCATCAAAACCTTTACTATTGGTCAACCATGGGTGTCATGTGACTGAAATTACATAAAATATTTTTTAATTTAGAAAAATGTAACAAAGTCAAAATTGCAAAAAGTGTCCCACATTAGCCGAATTTACTGTTACATTGGGCGTTTATGGAATTTATGTTTATGATATTTCTTTGCCTTTTTCGTTGCATCTCCACAACATATATCAAAATTGTGACAGTATAGGATAGGATTATTTTTTGTTTATATTTGGTCAAATGTACTTTAAATTGAACAGCAGAGCATATATTAATTTAAAATAATTTAAACAGTGAAAATAATTGAGTGGCCTATTACCATTTTTGTTATGCCACATCAGGTTTTTGATTTTAAGGTTAAAAGCCTGATGTGACAACAATATTTTTGTTTTGTATTAATTTGTTCAGGAAATATGGTCAAAATAGGTTAAATACAATACAGGACAATAACAGATTAGAATTGTTAAATGGGTTTAAACTTAGCCTGGTAACAAAAAAATAAGCTTTTTTGAAATTAGCTACTTTTTCACATTTCTGTTTCAGTCACACACACATTTTGGAGAAGTCACTTCTTGTCACAGTCACACAGTCTCACTAAGGGACTTCATGAGTTAAGGTGAAGCATAAAGCTGAATATGGGAGATTCTAGAACATTAGTGTTTGTTACACATGTGTCACCATGGCTTCTTATGGGTTAAAGTCCTCCTCAAGGGTCCTCCTGTCTCATTTTACTCACTGTGGCCTTGTTTTTCACTTCAGTATGTGAAATAAGTCGTGCGGCTCTGTGGAATGAGCACATCATGGCTAGCAGGGTGTGGAATCAGACCGGCGAGCTTCAGATTACAGGACAGTGTAAACACGGCGCTGCGTTGGTTAAAAAGCTCCTAAAAAGCAGCTTGTGCTGTTAGAGCTTTATGGATTAGTTTCAGTCTGCAGGCTGCAATAATTACCTCAAGGGCTCACACCTTTCCTGCTCCTCCTGCTCCTCCTCCTCCTTCTCTCCCCTTCTTTTTCCTCTCTCCTCTTCCCTTCCTCCTCCTCCTCCTCCTCTTCCTCCTCCTCTTCTCTTTCCTCCTCCTCCTCTCTTCCCATCTCTTCTTCTTTGACCGGTCTCCTCCTCCTCCTCCTCTCCCCTTCTTTTTCGTCTCTCCTCTTCCCTTCCTCCTCCTCCTCTTGTTTAACCTCTTTCCTCCTCCCTCCTCCTCCCCTCTTCCCATCTCTTCTTCTTTGACCTGTCTCCTCCTCTTCCTCCTCCTTAACCTATTACCTCCTCCTCCTCTTCCTCCTTCTCCGCCTCTTTCTCCTCCTTCTCCTGTTCTTCCTCCTCCTGCTCTTTACTCCTCCTCTTTCTCCTCCTCCACTTCTTTAACCTCTTTCCTCCTCCTCCTCCTCCTCCTACTTCTCTTTCCTCCTCCTGTTCTTCCTCCTCCTCTTCCTCCTTCTCCTCCTCTTCTTTAACCTTTCCTCCTCTTCCTCCTCCTCCTCCTCTTTCCTCCTCCTCCTCTCTTCCCATCTCTTCTTCTTTGACCTGTCTCCTCATCCTCCTTCTCTCCCCTTCTTTTTCCTCTTTTACCTCTCTCCTCTTCCCTGTCTTCTTCTTTACCCTCTCTCTCCATTCTCTCCTCTGTTCTAGTCCTCTTTCTTTTCTTCTTCCTCTTTAACCTCCTCCTCTCCTCCTACTTCTCAGTTTAAAATCACCTCCTGGTTCTCCTCAACCTTACAGTACAGTACACTTTCATCCTTCCTCTTCTCATTAAACTGAACCTCGTCTCGTCTCCTTCTTTCACCTCCTCATCGTCCTCCTCCCTCCAAGGTAAGGGGTGATTAAAGAGGAGGAGAAACAACAGATTGTTGGATGCTTGTTGACCTGTCAGAGCAGCAGAATTGTGGCGCAGGATTGAAAATCTAAATCTGCATTAGAGGCTTTTGTTGGGCCTGAGGCGACTCGCTCTGCACGAAGGGGTCTTTATCTCACACACACACACACACACACACACACACACCGCCTACATTTAAAGCTGCACAAAGTCAATGCAATGTCAATGTTGGTGAGCAGCAGTTCGAGGTTCAGCTGCCAAAAAAATATAAAATAAACAAATAAATTCCTTGATAAATTACATAATATGCCTTTAAATTACCAAGCAAAAATATGCATTCATTGATAAAAATTTGACATAAATTGATTTTTTTTTGCAATCCAAGTCAAAGTATTTAATGATAGAGTCTTTAATAACTTAATGACTGCAGGTTTTTTTTATGTAGTTAATCAATTAATTAAACCTATTAGGGTTATAAGGCTTTAGAATATTCATTTATGGCTTTCTGAAGTCCATTCTCATGCTCTACTACAGGGATGGGCAACTTAAATGCTGGAGGGGGCCACAATTTTCCATGGACACTACCACAGGACCACATATAGGAGCATGTACTTAAACAGATATGATGAAACTGCAATTTTAAATATGTTTACAGTGCAGTAACTTAACATATTTCATGCTCAAATGCATGTTTAACAGTATAGATATGAATACAAAAGGTTTGAAGCAAATAACAAATAACCACTTGCTGTGATTTCTTTTTTTTTTAGTGCAAGAACAGCAGACCAACATTATTGCAAGAAGTCATTTTGTGCATTTTTACACTGCACTTTTAAAATTTCATGCTGAAATGCATGTAGTTGTACTGAGGGCCACTTCAAGTGAGGGTGCGGGCTCTACCCCTGCTCTACTATGTTGCATAAGTTGCAGCAACTTTTGGGTTGATACCATTTGTTACACACATATGCTGCCCAATGAGGCATAAAAATTTTCAAAAAATCCCTCCAGAATCCCACATTAAGACACCACAACCCACGAAAACTTTGACATTTTGTAGATTTGTGGAAACCCCCTCTTATTTTCATTATTCTGTTGAAAGCGCTCCATCCTCTGAATGCTCCAGGTCTCTAGTTTGTGGTTGTAAAGTTTCATGAGGCTGTGATTATCTTAGAGGTCTCAGCAGCTCATTTTATACACTCAGCTCAAGTTTCACTCACTAACATCATCACACATGAATAAAATTGGGCTCATTGGATCCACAAGAGTCTCAGTTTTACACTCAGACCCCATTTATGCAGCTCACAGACTGTTAAGGGACCCCAGGATGCAGAAATATTCACATACATTAGGACAAAGAACACATTTTACTGCAGGAGAAAAACTACAAGTTATCAGCATAAAGGTGGCATGTCAGTAAATAACTTGTGGCTTATTAGCATTAGCATAATATAACACAGCTCTACGACTTCAATGCTAACATATACGCTAAAATGTATGATTTCAATGAAAAGATTAAACCAAAATCCTAAATTATTACTGTATTCTTATGATTTGAATGCAAAATTTGTCTTTAACTTCAATGTCTGACTTCAGTGTCATGCAATATGGTATAGATGTTATTATTTAAACATAACATTCTGACTTCATGTAAACTGTGTGACTCAGGCCTGAATAATCCAGAGTGGTGGCTCGATGTCTGTGCCCTGTAAAACGAGATCCAGGACCTTAAACACAGACGGGGATTTAATCGTGTCTGCATGCATTGTTTGTTTGTTTATTTGCTTGTGCCGGTTGTTGTCATATGTGAAAGCATAAGGGCGGCTGAAGTCAGATAATCCTCCTGTAGTTAATGCTCTGGCCCAGATACTGAACACTCCTCCATCCCTTACATCACAGCACGCCCCCAAACTGGGGATACTACTACTAGTACTACTGCTACTACTACTACCACTACTACTACCACTACCATTACTACTACTAGTACTACTGCTACTACTACTATTACCACTACTACTACCACTACCATTACTACTACTAGTACTACTGCTACTACTACCACCACCACTACCATTACTACTACTAGTACTACTGCTACTACTACCACTACTACATCCACTACTACTACTACTACTACTACTACTACTACTACTACCACTACCATTACTACTACCAGTACTACTGATACTATTACCACTACTACTTCCACTACTACTACTACTACTACTACTACCACTACTACTACTACTACTACTACCATTACTACTGCTACTACTACTACTACTACTACTACTACTACTACTACCACTACCATTACTACTACTAGTACTACTGCTACTACTACCACTACTACCTCCACTACTACTACTACTACTACTATTACTACTACCACTACCATCACTACTACTAGTACTACTGATACTATTACCACTACTACCTCCACTACTACTACTACTACTACCACTACTACTACTAAGTTTTATTACTTTTCTTATAGCCCCTTAATATTCTTTAATTACACTTTTATAATTTGTATTAATTTATTTTGATTATTTCAAATAATTTGATAAATTACTACTACCACTACTATTACTACTACTACTACTACCACTACCACCACTACTACTACTACCACTACCATTTCCACTACTACTACTACTACTACTACCACTACTACTACTACTACTACAACTACCGCTTCAACTACTACTACTACTATTACTACTACTATTACTACTACTACTACCACTACCACTACTACTACTACTACTACTACTACTACTACTACTACTACCTCTACTACTACCACTACTACCTCTACTACTACCACTATTACTACTACTACTACTACTATTACTACCACTACTACCACTGCCACTACCACTTCTACTACTACCACTACTACTACTACTACCACTACCACTTCCACTACTACCACTACTACTACTACTACAACAACTACCACTTCAACTACTACTACTGCTACTACTACTACTACCACTACCACCACTACTACTACTACCACTACCACTTCCACTACTACTACTACTACCACTACCACTACTACTTCTACTACTACTACTACAACTACCACTTCCACTACTACCACTACTACTACTACTACTAAATTGACTCTTAAAACGAAATCAATTATCTAACAATTCTAAATCTACTTCTACTACTACCATTATTACTGATACTACTACTGCTACTACTACTACCACTACTACTACTACTACTACCACTACTACTTCAACTACCACTACCATTACTACTGCTACTACAACTGCTACTACTACTACTACTCCTACTACTACTACTACTACTACTACCACTACCATTACTACTGCTACTACTACTACTACTGCTTCTACTACTACTACTACCACTACTACTACCACTACCACTACCATTACTACTGCTACAACTACTGCTACTGCTTCTACTACTACTACTACTACTACTACTACTACTACTACTACCACAACCATTACTACTGCTACAACTACTGCTTCTACTACTACTACTACTACTACTACTACGACCACTACCACTTCCACTACTACCACTACTACTACTACTACTACTACCACCACTACTACTACTACCACTACCACTTCCACTACTACTACTACTACTACTACTACCACTACTTTTTACTTTTAAATCCAAAGTTCAACTGCACTAACGTGTATGAAAGCTGCTGTACTGATAAAGTTAGATTGATTGATTGTAGAGTGTAGTGGACATGGACTAGTGGACAACAGTACCATCAGGGGTGGGACGGTGCCACTGCAGGACGCCACCCGGGAGATTAATTAAAGTGAGGCGGTCCTGCTGATCAAATCAGACGCTTCTTACCAGATTAATAGTTCCAACATTAAGCCATTAAGATCTTATCACAGAGTAATCATCTATCAAGGAATTCATCCATTCATCAAGACCAGATAAGTCCTGATTAGCATTAGTGTCTCCGCGTCAGTCTGCCCGCACCAAACCCCATGGAAAAAGACACTCGTTGAACATTAAAACATTTATTTACAACAATTTACAGATTTTTGTTCAGGTTTACAGCTGCAGTTTTCTTCTCAGTGTCTTCTGCTGTCCAGCCAACATTCATTCTTATGGACACTACACTGTAAAAAATGTCTGTAGATTTTACGGTGAAAAACTGCTAAACCATGACAGTAAAAGACGTAAAATTAAATTATTTAATTAATTAATTAATTAATTAATTAATTTAAAAATACATTACTCCACTGTAAAGAATACTGGCAATGTGTTTGTAGCAAAAAATATACTGAAATAATTATATATACAAACCATCATTTTTGCATTTATTTTTTGTAAAAATACTTTTTCTCACTGTTTGACACCATATCTCCAACAGAAATATACTATAATATTTAATGGTAAAATCTTTGATTTATGCAGCATTTATAAAGTATTTTCTTGTCAATTATATGGCAGAACAGCATTTCTTTTGATGGAAAAACTTTTTCTCTTTTACTGTAAAATATGGAATAAAATGGCAATCTTAAACATGAAATCAACAGTGTTAATTTCAAATAAAGAACAATCATTTTCATTTTACCGTAGTAAAAGAAAAAGTTGTTCTGGTAACCACAGCTGCTGGTTTTTTACCGTAAAAACAACAGGCTTTTTTTTTTTTTTTACAGTGTATGTAAAATTACAAAAAAGTAATCATCATATGGCTTCATGTAAAATTATGGTAACTTTCTGTTTTTCCCAGTAAAACTTTACATAAAATGTCAAAATAAATTGGTAAAAAACGGTAAAAAGTTGCTTAACATGTCATATAAAAGTAAGAAAAAAACACTTTTCTTTTGCGGACATTATACAGACATACATATATATTTTAAAATATATATATTTACTGTATATTATCCATATATTTAAAGAAAATATATGTGAAATAACTTATGGTTGTTTGCTGTTATTTGATGGTAGATGTTTGACAACTTTTGCTGACAGACTTTTTATTGTTTTTTTGTACTTTTTTTAAAAAGTGTGGTTTGAATCTTTTAACCTTCAGCTGCAGATAAAAAAAACATTTTACCGTGCAAGGATTGCAACTTTAACTGTTGCACTGCAAAAAGGTGTGTCTAAAACCATAAAAGCACTAAATCTGAGGGAAATGATCTTGCTGCATGGACAGATAATTTACCTTGACAAGATTTCTTAAATTAAGATTATTAAATCTAGAAATAAGCATGTTGAATGCTTAAAATAAGAAATTAACTCTTAAAACAAGATAAATTAAAGCTGCAAGCAGCGATGAACTGGCTCGAGCAGAGTGACCTGACAATTATTTGTTTCTTTCCAAGATAAAAAAAAAAATTTGATTTAGAAGTGTTAGATCATTTATCTTGTTGATATCTAGACATTTTCCATGGTTTTATTTATGATGATTTTGGTTATTATCAAGAATGCTTCCGTGACTGTAGATTTAAAAATGACTGAAAAAAGACACAAATTGACAAAAAAAGACACAAATTGACCAAAAAAGACACAAAATGACCAAAAAATACATTAAATGACCATTAAAAACACACACACAATGAACAAAAAAGACACAAACTGACCAAAAATAGATGTAAAAATGACCATTGAAAAGACACAAATTGACCAAAAAAGACACAAAATGATCAAAAAAGACGTAAAATTACCATTAAAAACACATACAATGAACAAAAAAGACTTGAAATGACCAAAAAAGACACAAACTGACCAAAAATAGATGTAAAAATGACAACTAAAAACACCCAATGATGAAATTAACTCTTAAAACAAGATAAATTAAAGCTAAAAGCAGCGATGAACTGGCCCGAGCAGAGTGACCTGACGATTATTATTAAATTAAGGTAAATTATCTGTCCATGCAGCAAGATCATTTCCCTCAGATTTAGTGTTATCTTGTTTTTAGACACACCTTTTTTGCAGTGTGCATGAATAAATTGATGAAATGAAGTGAAAAATGAATAGAAAGAGAGCTTTTAGTCCATCTTTCTGCACTGGTGGACGACTGCAACATGAAGTCTTACTGTACTGGGGGGTTGTGGGTGGTAACACACCTCGCAGTCACTTTTGTGTGTCTTTGATGTGAGATTACTTTCATAGTGGTGAAGAATGCACAAGGAAAATATCTCACTGTACATCAGTTCCCTTCCGCTCTCTTCTTAACCTGCAGTTCAACTGTAGCCGGCTTTGTTCGTGCTGAAAACCGCCGAGAAACACAATTGAAAAGTTGGCAGCGTCTGTGCAGATACATCGTAACTCAATCTGTTGCTGCTGCTTTAAACTCTATCTAAGCCAAGGTGGCTTTTGTAAACCGTCAGACAATGGCGAGCTCTGTTGAAGGCACAGAGGTTGATTTTCACCTTTTAAGTGCGGACACCAGATACCCGCCTTTTCACCGCGTTTAGTTTGAGGACAAACTTTCTTTCTCGGGGCCTTTTCTGAACACGAGCAGAGGACGCAAATATTCCAATCGCTGAAGAATTTCTCAGGCGGAGGGTTGGGACCGCGTGGACGTCAAACACGTCTGTCATCTGATCAGAGGGAAGACACGGCGAGCTGTCTGCGCCACGGTTCAGATGTGGCGGCGACCACGAGGCCACGGGATTAAACCGCCACTTTAAACCACTTCAAAAAGTGTCAGGCTTAAATAATTTCTGCTTTTATTTTGTCTCTTGTGGCTGTTTCCTGACAGAGACAGACCTCAGACCACAGGAAGAGGCTTTTTTTTAATTGAACTTGACACTTGTTTAAATCTTCTGCAGGGTTTGAACCTTTGAATGTTACAGCTAGTAAACTTTTTATTGGTGCAAGATTGAAACTTTGACTGTGGAGTTAATTGAGCCATTGAAGATTGCAGGAATATTTGACAGTTCTGACACTAATTTTATGATTTAACCCCAAGGGTATGATTTTAAACCAAAATAGTGACTTTAAATCCAAAGCTTTTATTCCATGATTTTCATGACGTTTAATGTTGCAGGAATTTAACATTTGGCATTTGCAGCTATTCAAACTTGAAGACATAAATTGACAAAAAAGACACAAATTGACCAAAAAAGATACAAAATTACCAAAAAAGACACAAAATGACCAAAAATAGATGTAACAATGACCACTAAAAAGACACAAATTGACCAAAAAAGACACAATATGACCAAGAAAGACACAAAATGACCAAAAAAGACATAAAATGACCATTAAAAAGACACACTATGAACAAAAAGATGTGAAATTACTAAAAAAGACACAAACTCACCAAAAAAAGATGCAAAATTACCAAAAAAGACACAAACTGTCCAAAAATATATTTAAAAACTTGGATTGTTGCAGGATTTGAGACTTTAATTGAGCTCTGGACTTTTGCAATAAATGAAGATTCGACAGCTGCAGGAATTAAATCTATTTTTTTTTTTCCAATTTCCTTCTATTAAGAGCACTTCTATAACTTGGTTTAAATAATCAATAAATGGTTGCCAAATTCTATAGAACTTTGTTTCCTGGTTTTTCAGTAAGAATCTGATTTCCTCCAGGTCTAAATGTCTAGGAATAAAACCTTTTACAGTTTCAGGAAGTGGAACTGTGACTGTTGCAGCAATGATTTCTTTGTTGCAGGTTCTAAACTTTGATCTGTTGCAGAGGTTGAGTCTTTAACCCTCTAGAGTCTCCAAAAGCTCCAAACAATCCAGACTTGTTGACTCCATCCAGACTAGAAAACAAAGCAGCGTGGAGCCCTACTGTAAATTTACCTCTAAAGTTCTGGCTGTAAACTCCATGAGGCCAGTTTCAGTTTGATGATGATATACCAAGTAAAACTGGAGACAAGCTCAAATATATTTAGTATAAAATGATAGAACTGGATGGAACCCTCTTATATGTTAGATTTGACACCTTTGTTCACATTTGAAACATTCTTTATAGAGCATGATAGTGATTTGAAAGTAAAAAAAAAAGATTCAAAATCACATTTTATGTTGGACTAAAGGACTAAAAAAGACACAAAATGACTTTAAAAAAAAAGACACAAAACGACTAAGAAAGAAACAAAATGACCAAAAAAGCCACAAATAGACCAAATGACCAAAAAAAGACACAAAATGACCAAAAAAGACGCTAAATAATAAGAAAAAAACGACCAAAAAACACACAGGAGAAACAAAATTACAAAAAAACACAAAATGACAAAAAAAGACACAGCATGATAAAAAAGACACAAAGTAACTAAAAAAGACACAAAATGACCAAAAAAGACACAAAATGACCAAAAAAACACAGAAGACACAAAGTAACTAAAAAAGACAAAATGACCCAAAAAGACACAAAATGACTGAAATTGTTACGCTTAACACACAAGACACAAATAAAATAGAGTCCCACTAGAATAAAAAACAGAGTTGGATAACAGGATCACACACAATCACAAGATCACATTTATGTTGGTTTTTCTTTGTTTCTTTTTGGTTCAAAATGTTGATCCAGTAAGTCAGAATAAAAAATCAAGTATTATCAGGTCATATAGGTGAGGTTGTGCTGAAAAAAAAAAACCCAACATGGCATTTAAACATTTTTTTAAGTGGTGTATAAGGGAGGATGGAAAGGATTCAAACATGGACAAAATAGCCCAAAAAGACTCCATAGAGTTAATAACATACAGCAGGAATTGAAGCTCTGAGCATTGAGTCTGCAGGGTTGGAATAGCTAACACATTTTTCACTGCTGTACTATAAAACTTTAATTGTGAATTTATTTGAGCCATTGAAGTTCGCAGGAATACTTGACAGCTGCAGAAAAACTTTAATCTAAAAATTTGACTCTAATAATATGATTTCAAGCCAAAATAGTGACTTGAAATCCAAAGTAGTAAATCCCAAATCATGATTTTAATTAAAACAGAACAAACTGTAATTGTATGATTTAAACTAACGTAACGTAAACTAACAAAAGAACGAAAACTAGAATTGAAAAAACATTTTCTTTAAGTGAAATAAAAATAAAAACAAGAGTTTAAAAAAACCCCGATAACTAACTGAAACTGTATTATGTGTTTGAGAAACTAACTAAAACTAACAAAAATTACAGTGAAAATGTCCTTCGTTTTCGTCTTTGTCAACTTTTTTCATACGTAAAGCTCTTTGGTTGATATGAAATCTATTTCATCTATCTGGTTTTATGACTTAATAAACATTTTGGAGCTGAGATGGATCAGACAAAGGAAATAAACATTTATTGTGACCTTTTTTAATCTGACACCCAACAAATACCCCATTACAAAAAAACTAAAACTAACACTAAAACTAATAAAAACTTAACTAAAACTAAGCATTTTCCAAAAAATAAAAACTAATTAAAACTTGCAAACTCACTCTAAAACTCATTTAAACTAACTGAATTTGAAAACAAAAAATTGACAACGAAATTATAACTAAAACTAATGAAAAATCCAAAACTATTATAACCTTGTTTTAAACAGCCTCAATTGTGATTTTGATTGACTTGTGACTGTTGCAGTAAATTCTTTGAGGTGAACCATTTAGTGGCTGCAGTAGTTAAACATCTGACTTTTTGCTGAAATTAAAACTGTGTCGAGTAAAGCAATGAGTTCTTCTGCTGGCTGCATAAGTTCAAACTTTCTCTTTGAGTTTGAAACAGAACTCTTGGAGGAATCAAACATTTAAGTGTAGCAGGAATTTGACCTTTGGCTGTTGCAGCTAACCCAACTTGGATAGTTGCAAGGTTTGAAGCTGTAACTGAGCCCTGGACTTCTGTAATGAAAAATTATTTGACAGCTGCAGAAGTGCAATCTTTCACTCAATGAGGAATTGACTGTTGCAGCGATTCACTCTTTGTTTGCAGGTTCTGAACTTTGGCTGTTGCAGAGGTCGACTCTTTAACTCATGCAGGGATTAAAACTATTTGTTAACTATCAGTGCGTTTACATGCACAGTTTAATCGAGCGATGCTTAAAAATCGATATTGATATATATCGAATAGGACTTCTGTCCTTGTCCCAGTTTACATGCAACTGAGAAAACTGAATAACTGACAGGAACGTGTCCTCCTCCTCAACACAGTGGTGTTATCCGTAATTTCAGCGGGGGCGCCCTTTCTGTTGACCTCAGTTTTGTGCCGTCGCTACTGACCGGTTAATGCAACCGGCTAATGCGACCAGCTAATGTAACCGGCTAATGCGACCAGCTAATGTGACCGGCTAATGCGAGTGGCTAATGTGACCGGCTAATGTGACCAGCTAATGTGACCGGCTAATGCGAGCGGCTAATGTGCAACCGGCTAATGTGCAACTGGCTAATGTGACCGGCTAATGCGAGCGGCTAATGCGGGCGGCTAATGTGACCGGCTTATGCGACTGGCGAATGCGATCGGCTAATGTGACCAGCTAATGTGCAGCCGGCTAATGTGACCGGCTAATGCGACTGGCTAATGTGCAACTGGCTAATGTGACCGACTAATGCGACCGGCTAATGTGACCTAATGCGACCGGCTAATGTGCAACCGGCTAATGCGACTGGATAATGTGCAACCGACTAATGTAACCGGCTGATGCGACCAGCTAATGTGCAACCGGCTAATGTGACCAGCTAAATGTGCAACTGGCTAATGCGACAGGCTAATGTGACCGGCTAATGTGACTAATAATATGATTTTAAGCCAAAATAGTGACTTAAATCCTTTCATTTCATGATTTAAATCCCAAATCATGATTTTAACATTTAGTACGTTTACATAACTTTAAAAATAATCAAATTATTGTCTTAATCTGACTATAACTGGACAACTGAACTGCATGTAAAAGTGTACAACTCTGATTAGGACACCCAGATAATGGGATTTGAATAGGACTAAAAAAGACACAAAATAACCAAACTGTAACTGAGATGTGGACTTCTGCAATGAAAAATTATTTTGACAGCTGCAGAAGTGCGATTACAGTTATCTGTTTTAATTAACTTCTCAGTTCATAATTTCAACCAGTTTAGATTATATGCATATGTGGAAGTGACCTGACTGGGCATCCAGGGTTTACAGCTTTATTTATTTTTACTTATGTTTTTTCATTTTGGAGAAAAGTCCATATTTTCTGGATTGTAAAAGAAGAAATTGGGATTTTCTGCTCAGTTTATATGTTCGTCCACTTTTATGCACATTTCCTGTCAGAAAGTCAATCCTGCTTCTTTGTTGGCAAGGAAAGGAAGAGGTTTTTTATTTTTAAATTCAATTTGACATTATTAAATTTCACAGCTTTGTGTCTCGTCAGCATCTTCTGAAACTCCTGAGAGTCCGACTGGAAGTGATGAGAGCTTTAATGTCGGGAGGTTTCAGACTACAGCTTCTTCAAAGAGCGTTTAAATCCTTTACAATAACACACGCAGAGCGCCGCACATCCATCAAACGAGGATTTTCTCAAGACACTCGATAGTGGAGTCGCACAGAAAGCAGCATTTATCTTCACAGGTTGGTGCTGAAGGCCCTCTGACATTAGAGGGACACGGACATGTACCTGCTGACCTCCAGATGCTCCAGACGATTCAGCCCATAGCTTCCAGAAGGAAGCTATGGGCTGAAATATGTGCCACCAGAAACTAAATTTGAATTATTTATATTTTAATTTGAATTGCTTAACTTGAATAACTGCACTAAAAAACTGAATTTGAATCACATAATTTGAATTTGTTTTGTTCAATTTGAATCATTGCATTGAAAAACTGAATCTGAATTGTTATTTGAAATAGAATTTATCAGCTTGGAACTGAACATTCAGTTCTCACAATTAAAATTCAGTTCGCAAAGTTTCAATTTTCTGTGACGAACATCCGGGTAATTGAGGCAGAGCAATCGAGCGCAGATACACAGAGCGCCTCTTCAGCCAATCAGCACCTCCGTGTTCTTTTGTAACATTTGTTGCCACCCGGTTGCCATAGCGCCTCTTCGGCCAATCAGCACATCCGTTTTCTGTGCTCGATTGCTCTGCCTCATCTACCCAGATGTTGGTCGCAGAAAATTTAAATTTAATTTTGCGAACTGAATTTGAATTGTGAGAACTGAATGTTCAGTTCCAAACTAATAAATTCAATTTCAAATTATAATTCAGATTCAGTTTTTCAATGCAATTATTCAAATTGAACAATTCAAATTTATGTGATTTAAATTCAGTTTCTGGTGGCACATATTTCAGCCCATAGGAAGCGAGTGATTGTTTAGATGGAGGAGAGTTGTCAACATGAGCAAAAATTAATAAAGTGAAGGTTCCTTCAGTATCCTTACATCATTTCTGCAGATGTTTCAGTTCGAAACAACGCTCAGTTTTATGTCTGCTTCAAGCAGACAGTTCTCATTTGCAGATTGTCAAAAATCGATGGTTGGCATGTGATACAGATGCACAATAAACCTCTTGTGAAAAGTTCAAGAATCTCAACATATGAGGAGGACAGGGTGGAGTTTACACCGTTTATTGTAGAAAGAATCGGTAAAAACAGGCAAAAGTTTGACATTTTGGACAGATCATTAGTTACAAAAGTTTCCGTCTGAAAGAGTGATGATAAAATTAAGCTTAAAATTGTAATTTTTTTGTCAAAATCACTTTTCACTTTTTTTTTTTTTTCATTTTACATGTGTATTTAAAATGGTCCAAAAATAAACCTGTTTAAAAATTCTGCTCCTCAGAGACACTGTGATGACATGATTGATTGTGCTGAGGGAACTAGTTCAATATGTAAAATATTTGCAGCAGATTTTTATGACCAACATTCGTGACCCATGTGGACTTTATTAGATTCTATTAGATTTAGTAAGATTTAAAAGAAACAATTTATCAGAGATATTTATCTTTTTTTCATTTAATGATTCATGTCGGAGCTGCAGAAAGAAGAGTGAGAGAACATTTTGTTCCATCATTTAAGTGAGTCAGTGTGGAAATGTTGAGTAGAAGAAGACAAGTCCTCTGCAGTGACCTGCCTGCAGGACGATAAAGCACTCGGTCCCTCTCGCCTGTTAAAAGCTCCTCATGAATAAAAATGGAAGTTTGTGTAGAAAGGAGGGCGTGACCCCGGCTGACCTCCTGCTGCGCTCCGAGGAGACCTTCCTGTATTTACAGCCAGCTAATTGGCGGCGTGTCTGTCCTCCTCCTCCCACGCCATTCCACCAGAGCTCATCCTTTAATTCAGAGGTGTGAGCTCATTACAGGCAGGACGCTTTGCTGCACAGACCTCAGGAGGACAGACAGTAAAAAGATGGCGATGTTTGAAACACTGCTGCTCCCAGTGGCGGGGGTGAAAAAATAAAAAGGGCACATTTTGCACAACATGGGGCCCCACCAGCACGCAAAAAGCTATGATGCATCATGTGCGATGAAATATTAGCATTAAGTTAAAAGATCCAGATCAAAGTAATTAATGATACGGTACTGTCAATTAAAAGTATCAAACCAAACCATCTAGGGGGGTATGGGGGCATGCCCCCCCCCCCCAGGAGAAAATTTGTAAATTTTTAAGTTAAATGCATCTATTTTGTGCACTTTGAGAGCAAACATCTCACATAATATTATTCACAGTTGGGTGATACTGTATTATAGAATCTCTAGAGGGGACATCATCATAATTTATTGTATAACGGGGCACCCTAGAGGGCAATCAATAAGTTTTTTCATGTGTAAAGGGTAGCCAATAAGGCACTTTCTCTCATTTTCACCACTCTAGAGGGCACTTTCGCATGCTTTTTCAACCACAGAGGCACCAAACAGGAAAAAGCTCACTAGAAGGGCACTAATTCATGCAATAAATCATAATTTATTGTATGAAGGGGCACCCTACAGCAGTAGTTCTCAACCTTTTTGAGTCGCGACCCCAAATTTAACATGCATGTTGTCTGCGATCCCCCTCACTGAACAGAATCTCACAGTTCAGATCATACAAATTCAGTTGATACGATGAATTTTGGACAAATAATGAAGCAGACAACGACTAAAACATCTCTCTGTCTGTGCATTTATATATATTTTTATATTTTATTGTTACTTTTAATCTAAGTCCTTTGCTATAAGTTTAAAGATCCATTCTGACCTCCTGAGTGTGCAACAGTCAGCTTCAAGCCAGAGACTCCTTGGAAACTTGATACTTTGGGATTTGTCAGAAAAGACACAAAATTACCCAAAAAAGAATCAAATTGACCAAAAATTACATAAAATTAAGCAAAAAAAATCAAATCGACCATAAAATTACAAAAATGACCACAAAAAGACACAAAATGGCCCAAAAAGACACAAAATGACCAAAAAAAGGAAACAAAATGACCAAAAAAAAGACACAAATTGGCCCAAAAAAGAAACAAAATTACTAAAAAGACACAAATTGACCACAAAATGATCAAAAAAAGACACAAAATGACAAAAAAACTGAAAATGGGCAAAAAAGACACAAAATGACAAAAAAACGGGAAAAAAAGACCAAAAAGACACAAATTGACCACAAAATGATCAAAAAAAAAAATTACCAAAAAAGACACAAAATTACTAAAAAAGACACAAAATTACCAAAAAAAGACACAGAATTTACAAAAAAGACACAAAATTACCCAAAAAACACACAAAATGACAGAAAAAAGATACAGAATTACCAAAAATGACACAAAATTATTTAAAAAAGACACAAAATTATTAAAACAAGACACAAAATTACAAAAAAAACCCCCACCAAATGACCAAATCATTTTTTGCATGTGTAAAATGCAGCCAATAAGGCACTTCCTCTTGTTTTCACCACTCTTGAGGGCACTTTAGCGCGCTTTTTCAACCTTGGAGGCATGAGTCGCCCCTCCTGCCCCCCCCCCCCCCCCCGAGTCCGCCACTGGCTGCTCCTGATGAGGGCAGCGGTGTCTGTGACAGGTTAGCGGGACTAGCGGCGTGCTGCTAATCAGCTTTATTTGTGCCACTAAAACCAATCTGTGGGGATCAGACGGGCCAGCTGTCTGCACTACAGGCTTTAATATGACAGAGCACAGGGCGCCACTTATCATACGCCGCCCAGTCATTCCTACGGCCCCTCGTGGAAAGACCCAACCTGTTTTCCCCGCCGGTGGAGAGCCACAGGTGAGTCATCAGATCTTCTCTAATCTGTTGGCAGATTAAGCGATTCATTAGCTGATTAGTGTAAATCGATTAACGGCGCAAATGAAAACAAAAGGGAGGAAACTGAATGAAGGAAAAACACAAACAACTTGTGAACGAGCTTAACCTACATCCTGATTCGTCAAGGTGCCTTTGACTGCACTCAAAAAAAAAAAAAAATCTAACACTTTACAATAGCCATCATTTATAATGATGCAATGTTTTTCTTTTCATCCTTTGTATTATAATTGTATATAATTGTTTGAGTAGTTACCTTGGATTGGTATGTAAGATACGCCTTTCTCCTTATTGTATAGATTTATGAGGATCTTAAACTCTAAGCTATATTTATACAGGGTTTATTTTTTTGTATGTATGTATGTATAAAAAAATAAAAAAGACAAAATAACATTAAGAAAGTAGAATAAGGAGTAAGAAAATAAATACTATAAAAACAACAGCACACATGCAACACCAGTCAGTAGTAAAAAAAAAAAAAAAACCAGGGTAAAAACAAAAATACATATACATTAAATCATCATTATTTAGAAACCGTATATCGGCCATTTAGAATGGTAAATACATAATTTATTAATGTTGAACTATCATTTATAAATGGCATATAGATGGTTTATTAATGTAAGTTGATAGTTACTTTACCATTAACAAACAATTAATTTATAATTATTAGTTTATTAATAGTTTCGCACTCATTATAACATTTTTAACACTATATTAAGTATACTAATGTTTTTGAAATGATTCATATACCTTTAATAAATTGGTTGAAAACATTTAAATATTAAATATGTATAGCATAGCAAGGCAAAACTCTTCATGATTTCTTTTTATATTTTTTTTTACATTCAATTAAAAAGATATAGAAAGACATACAATTTCAGTAATTAGATATATAAATAATGTAAAATTAAAATAAATACATAAATCAACACTGCATTTTTTTTTTATTGCAAATTCATTTGTCCAACTGTTTTGGATTTGCAAACAGAAAAAAAAAGAAAAAAGAATTTGTATCAACACATTAAAAAAAAAATTGATTCAACTGTAATTACTTCAAAGTTTTTTAGCAATTGACATACACTGTAAGAAAAAAACCCTGTTGTTTTTATGGTAAAAAAAATAGCAGCTATGGTTGTGGAACTTTACCGTAATAAATATGGTGCAACTTTTTCTAATATTACAGTAAAATGATATTAGCACTGTTGATTTCACGTTTAAGATTGCCATTTTATTCCATATTTTAACATAAAAAATAAAAAGTTTTTCCATCCAAAGAAACGCTGTTCTGCCATATAATTGACAAGAAAATACTTAATAAATGCTGCATAAATGAAAGATTTTACCATTTAGTATTACAGTATATTTCTGTTAGAGATATGGTGTTTAGTACATTTAACAGTGAGAAAAAGTATTTTTTCAAAAAATAAATGCAAAAATGATGGCTTGTATATATATATTACAGTATATGTTTTGCTACAAACACGGTGCCAGTTTATTTTACAGCGGAGTAATGTATTTACATTTTTTTTAAAAATACTGTTTTGGCTGATATATACATTTACGGTGTTTCATTGTTACTGAAACTGAATTAACCCATTTATCATTTTATGTCTTTTACTCTCATGGTTTAGCAGTTTTTCACCGTAAAATCGACAGACTTTTTTTTACAGTGTATCTGTAGTTTGCAGAAGTGTACATACCATGCAGTTCTGTACTTTTAGTATCTTTGGTGATCTATACGTTGCAGCATGCAGTCATCTCTCAGAAGAAGAAAAAGTTAGAGTGCAGTCTGACATCTTGAGAAAACAACTTTATGAACCCCTGACAGTCGGTCTTTAAAAAGCGGTATAATCCTTTAAATCCATTTAATAAATGCCTTTTCAAACTCACAGTCACTTTAATTCAGACGGGTTGTCTGCAGCTGCTGCCGCCGCGGCCGCAGGCTGCACCCACCAGCCTCCGAACGGCGGGAAAACAGAGTGAAAACATGGCAGGCGTCTTTGATGTCACCCAAAGCCTCATGTTCTCTCCGTGTTCAGACACACCGCAGCACACAACTGCACGCCAGCGACGTAAACACCCTCTAATGACTGCCATGCAGAGCGCAGTGGCCAGGGGGGTTCACACAGAGTTCAAGCCACACGGTGGCCATATGTTGAAGACCTGCCACATCAACCAGCTTCAAACGTTCCCTCAGAGTCCTCTCAGAGTCCTCTCTCTCAGAGACCACGTGTCCTCGTCCCCTCTCCGTACAGACTAAATAAAGTGTGACTGAACTTTTGCTCTCTTGTTTTCTTCTTCTACACAAAAACCCTGCAGCTTTTGACAGACAGACACATATTCACATCACATTGACACATTCAGCGAATATCATACAATTTAATTAGGGCCGGGACTTTAACGTGTTAATTAAGATGAATTAATTACAAAAAAATTAACGCGTTAAAAAAATGAGGCATTTTAATCGCACTTATTTTTGCACCGCGGAACGTTTCTCACTGGATGAGTTTCAGGTGGACCGATTATACTGGAGCACCAACTAGCGTTCATGAGTTCAGACAACAACAAACCACAGTGAACATGAAGGAAGAAGCTGATGAGACCTTTGGTTGGCCCCGTGGATGATGGGACATTTTGTTACAAAAAACCAACGGATGGAAGAGTCGATAAGAGCATGGTTGTGTTGCTATGCAACAAAGAATTCACATATCACCGCAGCACATTCAGCCTCAAGTATCACCTCAATGCAAAACATATAGCAGCTAGCGGCTAGTGTGGTAGCTAGCGTGGATTGTGTTTTACTTAAAAAACCAAAGTATTATAATTTAGAGAAGGTCTACCTACCTATAGGCTACCTGAATTTATGAAATGTACTATATTTAGGGCCACGGGGCAATCGCACCGAGCAGTGGTCCCATACAGCAATAGCTGTATGGGACCAGCTGTGTGCTATTACTTTTCTCTACAGAATACAAATTTTTTGCGACGTAAGTCCCAAAAAACTGCCCAAAACTTTGCATTGAAATGAATGGGACGGCCGAAAAAAAATGAGCGAAAAAGAACAATAATTGGAGATTTTTAAACGTCTACCTCTCTGGCATACTTTCACCTAGAGACTCCATTTAAACTTTAAACAGTAGACACAAGTCTTGTGTATCGGTGTATTAATCCACATTTCGATAGGTCATATCGTTTTTTATCAATCCCTGTTTAATGACCATGATCATTTTTGGAGAAATTCTGAGATTATAATGGGTGTGTATTGCACAGAATGTACGTGTCACAGTGTGTGACATCATCGCCAGAGTGTAGAGGGAGAGAAAAAATTGTCAAAAAATAAATGTGAAAACTGCGCTCCAGGCCGCAAATTCCAGTCTACAGAAATAATTTATACATAGAAACGTAGGAAAATGTGTATTGCACGGAAAACATTCTGTGCAATACACATCCATTTTAATCTCAGAATTTCTCCAGCAGGGATTGATAAAAAACTATATGACCTATCGAAACGTGGATTAATAAACCAATACACAAGACTTGTGTCTACTGTTTAAAGTTTAAATGGAGTCTCTAGGTGAAATGATGCCGGAGAAGTAGACGTTTAAAAATCTCCACTTACGTCGCGAAAAATTCATATTCTGTAGAGAAAAGTAATAGCACACCGATCCCGATCAAACCGCAGGTTTTGATATATAATTTGTCCTGCAACTCTTCAAGTTGTGGGACTAGTAGCGGGACAAAATTGTGTCCGGAAGAGGAAGAAGAAAAAATCCACAGTATAACAGCTATTGCTGTATGGGACCAGTGCTCGGTGCGATTGCCCCGAGGCCCTAATAATATTAAATAAAAATTTAGATTTTTTTTGCATTAATATATTTTTAAACACAAATTACATGGGGAAAAATAAATGAATAAATACATTCACATTTAATTGCAAAATTGAGTGTTATGCATGTTTATACTTGCACCAGCAGTGAATCACTTTTTTGGTAACACTTTACAATAACCATATATGATAAATGGTAAACAGATAGTTTATTAATGTTTAATCATCATTTATAAACCGTATATAGACCATGTTGAATGGTAAATACATAATTTATTAATGTTTAACTAACTAAATCATTTATAAATGACAAATAGATATATATATAATAGGTATATTAATGTAAGTTTATAGTTACTTTACCATTAACAAACAATTAAATTATAATGAATAGTTTATCAATAGTTTTAGTTGCACTCATTTTAACATTTTAACACCATATTAAGTATATTAATGATTTTGAAATTATTCAAATACCTTTAAGAAATTGGTTGAAAACATTTAAAGATTAAATATGTATAGCACTTTGTAAATGGTTAATAATTGCTTTATAAACCATCAATAAACATTACTAAGTTGGTTATTCTAAAGTGTTACCACTTTTTCTTGATATGCGTGTGTGTCTATGCTCTGAAATGAGTGTGGAAATTATAGATCCTGTTAAATTCTTCAAAAGAACAAACATGGATGGTACCCAGTATTTCTCGAACATGCAAAAAGTCAAAATGTCTCCTATTTTCAGTCTGTCTCAGTGTCTGGATCCACTGAACGTCCTTTAAACTGAAGTTTCTAAGAAAGTCACAAACCAAAGTAGAGCCAGGAAGTCGTTATCATGTTTGAGTGAAGCTCCATGGAGCTCTGACTGAGTGAAATACTGACAATAATATGAAAGATTTCATGATAAATGTGACGTCTTTAAGTCAAGCGTTCTGTGTCTTTGATGAACTCAACAAACTGAATGTGTGGTTCAAGAGTTCAGAAGAAATGAACCATAAATCACCAATTTTAAACCAATTTCTCTCTGCCATAATTCAACCTGCTCAAAAAGTCATTCATTTAAAAGCTGCGATCAATTTCCTGTGAGCGTGGCCCGCCCTGCCGGAGCGAGCAGAAAAGCGACGGCAGACGAGCTGATGGACGAGATCAAGGAGATCCACTTTGTCTGTTTGAGGCCCACAGCTGGACTCTGTTAGCAGAGCTGCGGTTTCTCCCCTGCACACATAAAGCAGGCACATAAAAGGATCACGGGCACTCTGCGTCCACACTCTCGCTGCTCCGATGTGTTTGAAATGCCGAAAACACAAAACAACTTCACATGCAAACAGTTGTTTCATGTGAATGAAGCGAGCTGCAGGTGATGATTCTCTGCAGGGACTCTCTGATTCTCCTGCAGGACGATGCCGGGACCAGACCGAGGCCTTTACATGCACACTTGGTGGATTGAGAGACAGGCTGTCAGGTTTTCTTGATTTAAGAGTGCTCTAGAGCAGTAGTTCTCAACCTTTTTGAGTTGCGACCCCCAATTTAACATGCATGTTGTCTGTGACCCCCCCTCACTGAACACAATCTCACAGTTCAGATCTGACAAACTCAGTTGATACGATGGATTTTGGACAAATAATGAAGCAGACAACAACTAAAACATCTCTCTGTCTGTGCATTTATATACCATTTTAATATTTTATTGTTACTTTTAATCTAAGTGCTTTGTTAGTTAGTTTAAAGGTCCATTCTGACCTCCTGAGTGTGTAACAGTCAGCTTCAAGCCAGAGACTCCTTGGAAAGTAACAACTTGATACTTTGGGATTTGTCAGAAAAGACACAAAATTACCCAAAAAAGAATCAAATTGACCACAAAATGACACAAAATTAAGCAAAAAAAAAAGGACTCAAATTGACCACGAAATGACAAAAAATGACTACAAAAAGTCACAAATTGACCAAAAAAGACACAAAATGACCAAAAAAAGACACAAAATGACCCATAAAGAAACAAAATGATCAAAAAAGACACAAAATGATCAAAAAAGGAAACAAAATGACCAAAAATGAAACACATTGACCAAAAAAATACATAAAATTAGGCAAAAAAGACTCAAATTTACCACAAAATGACATAAAATGACCACAAAAAGTCACAAATTGCCCAAAAAAGACACAAGATGACCAAAAAAAGACACAGAATGACTAGAAAAGATACCAAATGACCAGAAAAGAAACAAAATTGCCAAAAAGACCCAAAATCACCAAATAAATGACAGAAAAATTACCAAAAAAAGATACAAAATTACCAAAAAAGACCCAAAATTACAAAAAAAAAACCCACAAAAAAAGACATTAAATGACCAAAAAGACGAAAACACATGAACACTTTAACACAGTGGAGACAGAGCTGACTTCCAGAATGATTTGGCCCTCGGACATCATCTCGCGACCCCAATTGGGGTTGAGACCCCAAGGTTGAGAATCCCTGCTCTAGAGCAGTGGTTCTCAACCTTTTTGAGTTCCGACCCCCTTAAGCTTAAGCTTAAGGCTGCAGGGCATTTAAAAGCCGGACTGTCCAGCCTAAAGCCTGACGAATGGCCACCCTCCCTTTTGTTTACTAGCACTTCAGAGCATTTTCGGTGGTGTTTTTTGTCATGAAACGAAAAGCCATACTTCAAGGAGTGGGGCTGATATTTTCGCAACCATCGCTTGATTTTTCCAGCATCAGCTAGCTGCTAGCAAACTGCAGCTGCGGTAAAGCAACAACGCGCCAGAGTTTTTTTGTTTGTTTGTTTGTTTTTCTCCGCTGTGCTCACTGAACAGATTCTGACGCGTACAGTTCAGATCATACAAACTTCAACAAATTTTGGACGAATAAAAAAACAACTAAAACATCTCCCTGTCTGAAATTATGTAATTTAATATGAATTTTGTGCATTTATATTTTTTCCCAAATGAAATATTTAAAAAAGCACTGTATTATCCTTATGCACTACTTGATAGCACTTAAGTCCTAATGGACTCCTACTGAAAATTTGTCAAAAACAGGGGTTAAAAACACTCTTCTTCTGGGCATACCTTCCAACAAGGATCTTTAACAGGATCCGGTTCGTGCAAACACTTTATTTCTGTACATGATTTAAATGACACGTGTAGAATAAAGTGATTTTGATATAAATATCAAAACTTTTTGGTTACTTTTTCTAAGGGAAAGGTTTGTAACCAATGATCTGTTCACAGACCGTTCAAACTTTGGTGGTTCAGAGAGTTGATGGTCTTTCAGGGTTTGTTTGGGGTATTAAAAAGGATTTATCACCCAAAATTTATTGAAACCGTAAAAAATTCCTGCAAGTCGACATTTTGCAAAAAGTGATTTTGTAATCTCGATGGAAACCCCATTAGCATCTTTTTGCTGACTGAACCTTGTGGAAATTTACAATGAATCAGCGTCAGGGCATCTACAAAAAGTTCCTGCCAGTCAATCAACACCAACGACACACAAACAGCCACATTTCACTTCATTTAAAGTCCTCAAGCTGCAGAGAGATAATGTGCACGGCGGCTTTGCAACACGACGGTGACGCACTGAAAACATCCAGTGTGTTGAGACACGGTGCTGACAGGACGTTTTCTGTCAGTGACACATCAAGAGGAAGCTCTTACTTCATTCACAAAACTACACACATACAGTAAGTGATGAAAACAACCGCCATGACAAGCTTGACTAATAATATTATATAATACCAGCTAATATTTTGTCTTTGTTTTTTCCAGTTCAAGTTTTTATTTCCTTAAAGTTCCCATTCATTTTCCCCCCTTTTAGTCTTTTTTGCGTGTGGAAAAAAAACAAAAAACCCCCCATAAAAATCAGATTTGGAAAATTATGTTTTTTTTTTTTTTTTACTTTCATAACACAATCATGCTCAATGAAGAATTTTAAATGCTGGTTAAAAATATGACATATAAAAGGTAAAATGGGAAGAACATCTAGTTCTATATTTATTACGAAATACTAGTGCAGTGCCCGTAGGAAGTATGTATTCGTTAGCATGCTAATTGTAAGATAGCACATTACGCAGTATGCTGCACTAAAAGTACCTTAACATGGACCCAATTAGCTGATATACTATATTGTATGTAAGTATCTCATATCAAATGATTATGGTCATTACGCTATGTTATCCCTGAATTACATAGTAATGCAACATAAGAAGTGAATGAAGCTAAATCCCCGCTTAGCATGCTAATCGCAAATAACAGAATTTGCACATTACATGCAGACCACTACAACGTCTGCAACTCCATAAAACACTTACTTTTCATAAGGTACCACACCATCCAGCGCATACACATTGAACATTGATAGGCTGTTTACACAGAGCAGAGAGGAGAGGACAGGAGAGGCTGGAAAAATCACAATACTTCAACATGTACAATATGTGAGGAAAACAGTTTTGATAATTTTGTGGGGTTTTTGGTCATTTTGTATCTTTCTTTGGAAATTGTGTTTCTTTTTAGTCATTTTGTGTCTTTTTTTGGTAATTTTGTGTCATTATTTTTGTCATTTTGTGTCTTTGTTAGTCATTTTGTGTCTTTTTTTTTGTCATTTTGTGTCTTTTTGGTCATTTTGTGTCTTTCTTGGGGGGTAATTTTGTGTCATTTTTTGGTCATTTTGTATCCTTTTTTTGTAATTTTGTATCTTATTTTGGTCATTTGTGTTTCTTTTTTTGTCCCTTTTACAACATTCGTGTTTATCAGGTCTGCAACTCCATAAAACACTTACTTTTCATAAGGTACACACACCATCCAGCACAACACATTGAACATTGATATTCACTGGAAACTATTAGAATTTTATTGGAAAATCGAACCTTGTAGCGCACTTTAACCCTCTGGGACCACTAGGGACATTTTCAGCCATATTTATCATTTTTCACTTCTGTTCAGTCAATATTTTCAATTTTTCTAATGGGTCTATAATACACTGTATGCAAATTTACTACCTTTCAGACCTCCAAAAAATGCTACAAAACTTTACAGATTAATATGTTTTTCTACATAAACCTCTTAAACAACTTCCACCCTGCTCAAAACTATTAAACATTCAAAGATTTTGAGGATTTTAACCCTTTAAATGCCAGTTTGATTACATGATGTCACTTTTTTTCAAAGAAAAATTTTAAGTTATTTTGCACAGAATAAATATTTTGGACTGGGGCATTGGTTTTTATCACAGCCTGGGATATGTCGAAGATTAGCAACAAAATTGATTTTGATGCATTTTTAGTTTTTGTGTAGTGTCACATTTAAAATGTAAAAAACCCTTAATGGTCACTTGATGGCTGTAAAGTTTTTATCACGTTTTTTCCGAAGTGGACATATTCAGCCCAACAGGGCCTGAAAGGGTAGTAAATTAAAGTGGGCCCAGAGGGTTAAAACTCCTAAAGATAGGTAGGCTAAATAGACTTCCAGATGAGATGAGTCAGGGTGTAAATCCAGAGTGAATTGTGTTACTAACCAGGTGTAGGCCTATCACACAATGGGGCGGAGCTTCCCTAAAAGGGGCGTAGCTCCCCAAAAAGGCTCCGATCAGAAACAGTGCAATGCTGCAACACGTCCTACGTAAATAATGATATCTTGAAAGATTATTAAAAAATCTTCTAAATCGAGGATGCACACCTCCGGCCATGTGCAAGACACATATGAAATCTGAGGTCAGTCTGATAACGGAAGTGCCCTGTAGGGTGCCCTTCTAGTGGAGAAAACAGGATACAGCCCTCTACCACTGGAGAAAATGTGATGAAGTGCCCTTTAGGGTGGGGTTAAATAGAGAAAACACGATGAAGAGCCCTCGAGGGTGGCCTACAATTGAAGAAAACCTGAAGAAGGGCCCAAAACCGATCTTCCAGTGGATGAAACGTGATGAAATGCCCTGTCGATGCCCTTCCAATGGAGGAAATTTCCCTCTTGGGTGGTATTAATTGGAGAACAAGGGCTTATGTGGCCTTAAGACTGGCCTTGAGTCGAGAAAACTTGATGAACTGCCTTTTGGTGTGGCTGTTCAGAAGGGAAAACATGGTTAAAATGTGATGAAGGGCCTTCTCGAAGCCCTTCCATTGGAGGAAACATGAGAAATTGCCCTCTGGGGTTGTTTTAAATGGAGAAAACATAATAAAGTGCCCTGTAGGGTGCCCTTCTGCTGAAGAAAGCAGGATAAAGTCCCCTACCAATGGAAAAAATGTGATGAAGTGGTCTTTAGGGAGGGGTTAAATGGAGAAAACATGATGAAGTGCCCTCTTGATGCCCTTCCAATGGAAGAAACATGATAAATTGCCTTCTTGGGTGGTATTAATTGGAGAACAAGGGGTTATGTGGCCTTAAGACTGGCCTTGAGTCGAGAAAACTTGATGAACTGCCTTTTAGTGTGGCCCTTCAGAAGGGAAAACGTGATTAAAACATGATGAAGTGTCTTCTTGAAGCCCTTCCATTGGAAGAAACATGATAAATTGCCCTCTAGGGTTGTTTTAAATGGAGAAAACATAATAAAGGTCCCTGTAGGGTGTCCTTCTGGTGGAGAAAAAAGGATAAAGTCCCCTGCTACTGAAGAAAATTAAAAAATCTTCAAAATCGAGGATGCACACCTGCGCCGTGTGCAAGCCACATAGGAAATCTGAAGTCAGTCTGACTAACGGTCAGAGAGATATGCCCTACACACACACACACACACACACACACGCTTCTTGCTTTTATAGATAGATATTTAACCTTGTGTCCAGTTTAACTTGGCCGATCATCATCAAAAAAAAAAAACTGGCCTCCTTCTTTCCTCCCTCCTCTTTCTCATCTGTCTCTCTTTTCTCCTTTCTCCTCCTTCTCCTCTCCCTCCCCCTCTCCTCCCTTCCTTCAGTACCAGATGGACACACAGTGCCCCCCTCCCCTCCTCTCCTCTATCTGCATTGTCTCAGTGGACTCTTTAGAGAGATAAGCCTCGCGGATTTCTACGCACGCCACCCTCGTGAACTTGACCTCTGAACGAATTCATCAAAGGAAAAGCTGCTCGACCCCCCCAGCCCCTCCCTACTGTCACACCCCCCCCTCATTGTTTTGTTTTCCTTTAATTGCTGTGTTGAAAATATCTTATCAATTTTAACGTGTTTTGATTAATTGATTTCTCGAGAAAGTTAAATATATAGAAAAAATAAAAAAATGTAATAAAATATAAAATGTAAATCAGTGTATCATTCGTTCTTTCCATTTTGAATTGGCAATCAAAAATCAAATAATGAAAAATTGACTGGTTATTTTGTTATTTTTTATTTGCCCGTTTTTCCATTTCGTATTTTTGATCTGAGCCTAAGATTGAAATATGAAAAAGAAAGCATTTTTTTCATTTTTTGTTTTATGATAGACAACAAATCACAAAATAACCAGTCAATTTTTCATTATTTGATTTTGATTGCCAATTGAAAATGGAAAGAACGAATGATACACGGATTAATGTAGAGAAACATTTTTGTATCTTTTAAGGCAAAACAAAACATGTTTTTAAAATTGTTTTACAGGGTTTTTCTTGTTTTTACAATAAGTGCAAATGCCATTAAAAAGTAAATTACTTTAATTACAAATATTATCCATAAAAAAAAAAACTTGAAACCTGTAAATTAATATAAAAGGTAAAATGTAAAAAAAAACTGGGTTTTTTTAAAGCAAAAAAATCTGGCAGTAAAAGTTGCCAAACACTGCAAATGACTTCATTTATCACCTTTATGAGGGTAAATTCAGTTAGCCTGATGGCTGTAGGAGAGAAGGATCTTTTGAATCTCTCCGTCCTGCAACGGAGAGAGAGGAGCCGTCCACTGCTGCTTTTTTGGTGCATAAAGGTTTTGTGTAGCGAATGATCCGGGTATTTCACGCTTTTTCAGCATCTTACTACAGATGTCCAGAGATCTGAGCTTCAAGAAGAAAAAGAGGCGGCTCTGCCCCTTTTTGTAGAGAGCGTCTGTGTTTAGGGACCAGTCCAACTTAATATCCAGGTATACACCTAGATATTTAAAACTTGGCACCACCTCCATGTCCACCCCATTCACTGGCTGAAGGGGGGCTTGAACCAGAGGAAATCTCTGATCATTTCCTTAGTCTTTGAGGTGTTCAGAAGGAGATAGTTCTTGTGACTCCAGTCACTGAAGGCTTTTATCAGATCCCTATATTCAGATTCCTGTCCATTCCTGATACACACCACAATAGCAGTGTCGTCGGAGTACTTCTGGATGTGGCAGGACTCAGAGTTGTATTTGAAGTCCCCTGTGTACAGTGTGAACAGGAATGGAGCCAGAACAGTGCCTTGTGGAGCCCCTGTGTTGCTCATTAATGTCCCAGAAACACAGTTGCCCAACCTGACATACTCTGGTCTTCCTGTCAGGTAATCTTACGTCACATTAGAGTAAAAAAACAACAATGATCTTTAGTTTTTATATATATATATATATATATATATATTTAATACAGATATTTACCATATATTATCTGTATTATTAAATAAATTATCTGTAAGGGAACTTACGGTTGTTATTTGATGGTATTTTTTTTACTGCTTTTATGATATTTGATGGGTTTTTTTTACTTGTATAGTTTTGGTCAAACTGTATAAAATTGTTCAGAACACATCTTTAAAATTAGTTTTTCTTTAACTCTTAGCAAGGAATAAACAAATAAAAGTCAGGAGCTAAAGAGAGGCCTCCATCAGATCTGATTGAGATCTGATGAACTGTTGCTGTCTTAATGACGTCCTGCTCTGATTATTATAATTATATGAGCTTTTAATAAACCTCACGATGCCTTCTGGCCATTTTTTTATTTGTCTGGAATCCACGCTCTGTTTAACGTCGGATCATCAGAACGTTACGGTTAACGTCTATAAATAAATATTCAGGACATGGAGAAGAAAGTTTGTTGATAAAAAACTTTTTAACTTAAAATTATTTATTCACACTTATAATTTAATAAAAAAATGTATTTGTTATAATTATATATTACCTATTACTTCCATTTAATAAAAATTGTCAACCACTAACAGTGTGCTGACATGAAAATCAAATTATTTTTATATTTATTATTTAATATTATATTTATTTATTATAACTATATATAATTTATAATTATTAATAATTATCTATCACTAACAGTGTGCTCGCATTATAATCTAATAAGCTGCAGTTTTAAAATAAATGTTTTTAAAAACATTTTCAATTGAGAAGGGAGAGAGAGAGAGAATGAAGATAAGTTGGAGAGAGGAGGAGGTGCAGGTGGAGGAAGAGAGGGGAAAAGAAGGAGAGGAGGTGGGCAGAGGAAAAGAGGTAGAAGAGGAGAGAGAGGAGAATGAAAAGGAGGAGAGAGGAGGGTGCAGTGGAAGGATGGCCTTATCTACCTCTTTCCACCTCCTCCTTGTCTTCCTCTACCACTCTTTCTTCTTCACCTCCTTCATTCTCCTCTTCTTCCTCCAGGTTCTCCTCTTACTCTTCTTTACCATCACCTTGTTTCCACCTGCCCTTCCTCTCACCACTCCTCGCCACCTCCTCCTCCTCCTCCATCTCACATTCCTTTACTTCTCTGTCCTCTCCTCCTCCTCCTCCTCCTCCTCCCCTTTTAACCTCCCCTACTCTGCTTCCATTTTTTTCTTCCACTTTTTCCCCTCCTCCACCTCTTCTTTTCCACCTTTACCTCTCCTCACTTCCTCTCCTCCTTATCTCCCTCCGTCTTTCCATTATCTCCTCTCCTCCCTTTCCTCCTTGTTACCTCCTGCTCTACCTTTCCTTCTAACCTCCCTCTAACCCTCCTATCTTATTTCTCCTCTTTCCTCCTCTACCACCTCGACAGTCTGAGGTCTGAACCATGACAGTTAACTTTTGTTCCTTTTCATAATAAAAGACCTGAACATACATTAAAATGCACTTAAAGGAAACGTTCTGTATGTCAGTAGTTGTTAGTTGGTCCTCTGTCACAGTAAATATATTCAAACCTTTTATTTAGTAACCTTTTCAGTTTTAATGCAAAATATTCATATTTTCGTGTTGTTGTATCCGTGGAGCCCACTGTGTAAATCCTGCCACCAACGCCATCTACAGCACAGAGTTGAAATCAGGGCACTTCATGTAACGCCCACAAATGTAATAAAATTCTGCAGATTTTAATGCAATAATCCCACAAACGTAATAGCCACTGTCTACTACAAACGTAACACGCAATTTCCCACAAATTTAATAACTGTTACGTTTGCAGGGACTTATTACGTTTGTGGGGAAGTAAAAATTTTAATATTGTAATAAGTTGTCACGAATGTAATAACGAAATGAATAATGGTTGTTGTTGTTGTTTGTTTGTTTGTTTGTTTGCCTATACACACTACTGACTGTGGTTGCAAAATCCATCTGCTGGCTCTCCGCTCCGCTATCACACAATGGACGCACACAAGTAGCATTGTCCTTCATTTTCAGGTCACAAAATTATTTTGTGTTTAAACAGATTTACTCCTTTGCAAAGGCAATAATCTGATTCGATTCAATTCAAATGTATTGGTATGAATGCCACAACAGCAACCAAGCGGAGAGGCAAACAAACAAACAACAACAACGTGGATGGCTGTGGCTCAGTTGGTAGAGCGTTCGTCCAATGAGCAGAAGGTTGGTGGTTTGATCCCCGATCATGGCAGCCTACATGTCGAAGTATCCTTGAGCAAGATACTGAACCCCAAATTGGTGTGTGAATTAATTCCCAATGGTGGCAGGTGGCACCAGTGTGCCCTGGTAGCCTCTGCCACCAGTATGGATGTCTGTGTGAATGAGCGTAGTATGTAGTATAAAGCGCTTTAGATAAAAGCGCCATATAAGTGCACCCCATTTACCATTTACAACCATTCATTGCATTATCAGCAGCTGGGTTTTGCAACCATGGTCAGTAGTGTATGTATAGGCAAACAAACAAACAAACAACAACAACAACCATTATTCATTGCGTTATTACATTTGTAGGAACTTATTACAATATTGAAAGTTGAAGATTTTCACTTCCCCACGAACATCATAAGTCCCTGCAAACGTAATAGTTATTATATTTGTGGCAAATCGCGTGTTACGTTTGTAGTAGACAGCATTACGTTTGTGGGATTATTGCATTACAGTTTTTCTCAATTGCTAAAACACTAATTCCTGTTGTGAGAATCAATTGCTCAATTGTCTAAACTCATTCCCTGAATTGAACATCCTTTTGACAAAACCATAAACTATCTTCATCTAGTAAAACACTATTTGCAGATCTCAGTCATTCCTTTTGCAAAACTCTTAACACAATTCTGATGCAATAAGACACAGTTGTTACTGTGATGCACTTGTGACCTAGTCTTCTTTAGGGTGACGAGCAGGAACACAGGCCTGTCGTTGATGACTTAGTAGCCTGGTGTGATGTGTCCTCTCTTGAGCTGAATGTGTCAAAAACCAAAGAAATGATAATTGATTTTAGGAAGTCATCCTGTCCTCCACCTCCAACAGTTGTTAAAGGTGCTGTGGTTGAGATGGTGGACAGCTATATATATCTAGGTGTGGTCCTTGATAACAAGCTGTGCTTCGAACCACATGTTGAGGTTACTTCCAAAAAAGTCCAGCAGGGACTGTTCTTTTTAAGGAAAATGAGGACCTTCCACGTCTCCTCTGAGATGATGACTCTCTTTTATAGAAGTTTTATTGAATCTGTTTTAACCTTTTGTATTATTGCATGGTTTGGAAACCTGAACCTGTCCAACAAGAATCGCCTTGGTAGGCTGGTCAATACTGCTGGAAGGATTTCAGGAAGTCAGCAGGAAGGTGTTATGTCTCTGTATAACAGACATGTCCTGAGGAAGGCTAGCACCATTATGGATTGTCCTGATCACCCTCTTCGGAATGAATTTGAGCTCTTGCCCTCAGGCCGTCGTCTTAGTGCCCCTAGGTGGAGGACTAAAAGACTCCAGGTCTCATTTATACCAACTGCCATTTATTTAACTAATAGAAAGTAGCCCTCTAATTGCTCATCTTCACAAGTCTGTTTCTTGCACATCTGCACATTGCACTTTTTACTTATACTAGGTAGTAACTCTCCATTTAGGGGTATCAGCTTTGCAACGAACATGTGTCAGTGATCTTATATATGCATATGGCGTTTCTTTGAACTGTGTTTTTATTAGATATTTAATTGGGTCTTATTATGTTATCGTTGTGTACCTTGTCTTGTATTGTTGTGTACCTTGTCTTGTGTGTCCTGCTGCAAAACAAATCTCCCTTCAAGGGACTAATAAAGTGATTCTGATTCTGATTCTGATTCTGATCTGATACATAATGGTAACAACAAGTGACAAAACATGAACACAGATGAAACACATGGGACATTGAACACGATTCAAAATTGATCACACTTGTTTCTCATCATGTCAACACCAGGGTAAATCTTCTTGAAGCCATGGAGCTAGCTTGTGATGACATTAGCGAGGAGATGTGTCAGGGCTGGATACGACACACTAGGGTTTTTACCCCGTTGCGTGGCAAGGGCAAATATTGCCTGTGATGTGGATGAGGTGCTGTGGCCTGAGCCAGCCCAAAGACAAGACGATGCTCAGTGAAGCTCAGTGATCAACTGTGTAAAGTCGTTTGAGTTTTTATTTTATTTTACTTTTTTTACCTTTTACAGTACATTGTAGGCTGTACACTTTCATTTGTATTTGTCAATTTCAGGATGATTTTTTTCATATTACCTACAGTACAGGCCAAAAGTTTGGACACACCCATCTCATTCAATGCGTTTTTCTTTATTTTCATGACTATTTACATTGTAGATTCTCACTGAAGGCATCAAAACTATGAATAAACACATATGGAATTATGTACTTAACCCTATAAAGCCTGAACCATGAAATAATTGCCAGAAAATTATTTTTTTTTTAAACCGAGTGCTTATTAACCTGCTGACGAATTTTAAAAAATAAATAAATTGCATATATGAATTCTAATTTGTATCATATTTGATACATCAGGTCTTTTTGTGCAATTTGTTGCTCACAGATAGTTTTCCTTGAACTAACAAAAACATATAAAACCTAACATTTTTAACCTATTAAGACTTTGACTTTTCCTTTTTCCTCATACATGCAAAATACATATTTTTTCCATATAACACAACATCATACATCAGCTGATATTAAGTTTTTTAATGCAGCAATAACTGATCCACTCGTGGAACCTGCATATCATTTTTGCTACATCTGATATTTTTGTGCAATTTGTTGTTGTTGTTTGTTTATCTTCAACACATGTATACATCAGGTTTTTGATGATGTAGAGGTCTCAAAAATTACTATTTCTAATATGATACACTTGGCTTTATAGGGTTAACAAAAAAAGTGTGAAATAACTGAAAACATGTCTTGTATTTTAGATTCCTCAAAGTAGCCACCCTTTGCTTACTAGAATATAAGACATGTTTTCAGTTTTCAGTGACACAGAACACTGTGTTTCCAAATTTTTTGGTGTATTGTGTAATGACTGCTCACCAGTTTTTCCTATTTTGACCAATTAGTTCAAGATGTGACAACATTGTTTGGTTTAGAGAACTGGTAAAACTATTTTGAGGCGATGGGGTGTTTTTGCTAAAATAATCAGAGGTTTTGTGAATGTAGTATCAGAAAAGAGTTTTGTGTTTAGAAATCTGAGAAAAGGACAGGAGGATTCGAAAAATGTGTTTTAGCAATTCGGAAAAACTGTAAAAGCTACAGATTTTTATTACATTTGTGGTTTATTACGTTTGTGGGAATTATTACATTCATGGGCGTTACACTTCATGTTTAGGGACTTCTCGGTAAATGTGGCACATTTCATGAAGAGTTAAACCAGCCTGAAGTGTTACATAACTCTCTCAGTGACTGTAAACAGCGGTGGGCCGAGGTCACTTCCCTGGTAGCGGCGTCACATCGTCAGCAGGAAGTGTGTCCAAAGCCGCAGTGCTGAATCACTCCACCATCCAGGAACCAAACAGGAAGATTCTCTTTAATCGGCAGCAGTCAGAAACACGTCAGGAACACAGAGACGAGAGGAAAGACCGGACACCTGCGTGTCCTCACGCCGTGTCCCGATAATCCTTAACGCCACGTCTGTAATAACACGGAGCCTGTCGCCCTGTCAGTAGCGCCGTCAGCCATGATCCATGGGGTGAGTGGTGGTAGAAGCCGGGCCTTCCAAACGGAGATGGAGGCCCAGGCGTGCTGCTTGCCACCGGCCCGTCCAGCTTTAAGAGGTGGCGGCTGACGGGCTGGAACAGGAGGAATGCTGCTGCAGCTGCCCGCCAGTCAAGAGGGACCGGGACCTCTCCATCCGCCTCAACCCCCAACAAGGCTTGACTTAATCTCCGCTCTCAGACCTGACGCCCAAACCTCAAAGCTCAGCCCATTGTCCGTAAAGCCCGCCGCCGCTCCCACTTCAACCGCCGTGGGCTCCTCCACTGCCTGTTGACTTGACGGAGTGGGACGTCGTGTGAGACGAGTGGACTCGACTTCTCTCACAGTTGAATGAAAAGTGACCTTTTCACCTCGCCAGAGAACTAGAGAAGAAATGCAGGAGGCGCATAGATTCCTTTCTTTTTTTTTTTGTTTTTACAAAAAATATAAATATCTAATCATTCTGTGAAGGCTCTGAGGAACCTTTAGCACCTAGTAATAAACCGCGATAATACCGGTGTTACACCAGGCATTTTACAAGAATTCAATGAAATAAAATGTTTTCTGCAGTTGGTTTTCAATCTTTTCACTTTGACACCAAACTCTCAACTCCTAAAGAAAATGGAAGGAAAATACACGCATTATCAAATTTCAGTAAACAGCCAAAAGATATTTTATGGATTATTTCTTTAAAAATACAGATAATATACTGTAAATATCAGTATTTAAAACATATATATCTTTAAATATATTATATATAATATTTAAAACTTAAAAAAACTTTTTTTTTTAATATGGCGGCAAGTGTTTGGCAACTTTTGCTGCCAAACTTTTCACCATTTTTTTTTTTTTACATATTTACAGATCTGATCATACGCCCTCTTTTTGCTCACTTCCTGTCGTACACTCGTTTGATAAATGAGGGCCAATCAGTCTCAGCTTTCCATTCCACATCCGATTTATTCAACTCAGTATGCAGAAATATTGACAAACATTAGGACAAAATAACACATTTTATTGCAGGAGAAGAATTTTTCTTTTGTTGAGGTCAAAAGCCACACTGCAAAAAAGGTGTGTCTAAAAATCAGATCAAACAGTAAATCTGAGGGAAATGATCTTGCTGCATGGACGGATAATTTACCTTGACAAGATTTCTTAAATTAAGATTGTTAAATCTAGAAATAAGCATGTTGAACACGTAAAATAAGAAATTAACTCTTAAAACAAGATAAATTAAAGCAGCAAGCACACTGTAATAAATTATTCTGTAGTCATTTCATTTTACTTAATATATTTGATAAAATGTATTAAATATAAATGCGTCCTTGATATTGAGGCAGTTGTTTAAGTAACTTTATTACAAAAATGTTTGAGATATAATCTACTGATTTTGATCACATTAAATATAATCTTTATGTGTATGTAATTCTAAATCGAGAATTTTTAATGAATCCAACACGAAAGAATTAGTCCGTTTTTAAATGACAGGCACTTCCTGTTAAGTTGTTAATAACTGAACTTGTAACGTAGTTAGATTTAATTAATAATATTGCATGCAATCTGTTGCCTCAATTTTATTGAGCGATGAACTGGCCCCAGCAGAGTGCACAGCAAATGATTTGTGTCTTACCAAGATAAAAAAAACTTTAGATTCAGAAGTGTTAGATAATTTATCTTGTTGATATCAAGACATTTTCCATGGTTTTATTTATAATGATTATGGTTATTATCAAGAATGTTTCAATGACTGTAGATGTAAAAATGACATAAATTGACCAAAAAAGACACAAAATTACCAAATATATATATAAAAAATGACCACTAAAAAGATACAAATTGACAAAAAAAGACACAAATTGACCAAAAAGGACACAAAATGACAAAAAAAGACGTAAAATGACCGTTAAAAAGACACACAATGAACAAAAAAGATGTGAAATGACCAAAAAAGACACAAACTGACCAAAAATAGATGTAAAAATGGCTAATAAAAAGACACAATGATAAAATTAACTCTTAAAACAAGATAAATTAAAGCTGCAAGCAGCGATGAACTGGCCCGAGCAGAGTGACCTGACAATTAGTTGTTTCTTACCAAGATAAAAAAAACCTTTAGAATTAGAAGTGTTACATAATTTATGTTGTTTTAAGAGTTATTTCTTATTTCAAGTGTTCAACATGCTTATTTCTCGATTCAACAATCTTAATTTAATAAATCTTGTCAAGTGAAATTATCCGTCCATGCAGCAAGATCATTTCCCTCAGATTTACTGTTTTTATCTTGTTTTTAAACACACCTTTTTTGCAGTGCAATCTTATGCAGTTATGAAGTTGTTTCAGTCTCTATGTGAGACCTTAAACATTATATTCTCAAAACTAATAAACAATCTGCTAGAGAAGAGAGACAAGTTGTCTCCAAGAAGAATAAGGCTGGTTGTTGCAAAAAGAAATACTGCTCTCAGGAAAAGAGTACTTTGTGCAGATTTAACCGCAGATAAATTGGGGAAGTGAAATTATGATGAAATGCAGTTTGAAACTTGTGACTTCCAGGATTTTTCCCTCCAGCGATACCACAGAAGCCTCCATTAACATTTAATCTTTTCTGAAAACGTCTTGGTTGTTGGTCCTTGTAGCTGTAATCTAACTCACGCTGCGCTGACCCGGAGAACAGCAGCAGCTAAACGCCTCAGCCCTGCAGCAGAGGAGCTCCTGTGTGTTTACAGCGCTCGGTTTACAACTTCTAAGGCTGCTAAATACTTGACATTCTTACCGGGGCCGTTTGAGTCGTGATCTGAGGCGAGCTGAGTGCATCTGCACGTCCGCACCACCTCATCATTTCTGCCCGGGCCCAAACACATGTTTCCCTTTTAAAGTCACTTCAGAGCAGAACATTTGTACGTTTAGCATCAACATTTTGACAGGCTGCTCTGTGAATCTCTGCCAGCCCTCCCGGGAGGAGCGACAGGCCAACTAACTCCCCTGCTCGGCGAGGAGAGGTCATAGGGGGTCGTGGGTAAAATAAGCAGAAATAGAGGGCTCCGTTTCCGTAAAAATGATCATAAAAATCCAATGAGAACACATAAAAAATCCAGAGTAAACAGACACAATGTGGGAGGCAGATGGAGTGTTGGGCGGGCTTTTTATGTTATGATTGTGTTGACATGTGCATTGGATAATTTGATACCAAATTTTAATATATTATGATTTATTTAACATACCCGTCTTTATTAAACGTCAGAACACATTAAGAGCTGCTTGTGGATGAAATAATAAACTGGTTTTGGCTCCGGGACTCTCAAGATAATCAATCCTAGAGATTTTCCATCTTGTGCTGCCAGGAGGTTAAGGTTTTTAGGAATTTTTAGTGGAATATCTGAACCACAGATAGATGGAGTGCCATGAGGTTTTGTAGAGATATCCAATGTCTAATGAGTGGTGGGCTCTGGCTGTTTGAAGGACAGGGGCCAAAAAAGCATTTCATCACTTTTTTTTTCATGGGCACCTAAATGGAACATTATGCTCATTTTTCCAATGGGAAGGGCATCTTAAGGGCACATCAAGGTTTTCTCCAGTTACGGCCACCCTAAAGGTCACTTTATCATGTTTTCTCCAGTTACGGCCACCCCAAAGGTCACTTTATCATGTTTTCTCTCGTTAAGGCCACCCTAAAGGTCACTTTATCATGTTTTCTCTCGTTAAGGCCACCCTAAAGGTCACTTTATCATGTTTTCTCCAGTTAAGCACCCCCTAAAGGTAACTTTTTCATGTTTTCTCCAGTTAAGGCCACCCTAAAGGTCACTTTATCATGTTTTCTCCAGTTACGGCCACCCCAAAGGTCATTTTATCATGTTTTCTCCAGTTAAGCACCTCCTAAAGGTAGCTTATTCATGTTTTCTCCAGTTAAGGCCACCCTAAAGGTCACTTTATCATGTTTTCTCTCGTTAAGGCCACCCTAAAGGTCACTTTATCATGTTTTCTCCAGTTAAGCACCCCCTAAAGGTAACTTTTTCATGTTTTCTCCAGTTAAGGCCACCCTAAAGGTCACTTTATCATGTTTTCTCCAGTTACGGCCACCCCAAAGGTCATTTTATCATGTTTTCTCCAGTTAAGCACCTCCTAAAGGTAGCTTATTCATGTTTTCTCCAGTTAAGGCCACCCTAAAGGTCACTTTATCATGTTTTCTCCAGTTAAGGCCACCCTAAAGGTCACTTTATCATGTTTTCTCCAGTTAAGGCCACCCTAAATGTCACTTATTCATGTTTTCTCCAGTTAAGGCCACCCTAAGGTCACTTTATCATGTTTTCTCCATTTAAAACAACCATAGAGGGCCATTTATCATGTTTCCTCCATTGTAAGGGCATCAAGAGGGCACTTCATCATGTTTTATCCACTGGAAGACCACCCCGAAGGACATTTCATCACGTTTTTGGGCCCTTCTTCAGGTTGTCTTAAATGGTAGGCCATCCTAGAGGGCACTTCATCACATTTTTTATTCTGTTTTCTCCACTAGAAGGGCACTCTACAGGGCACTTTATTATGTTTTCTCAATTTAAAACAACCCTCGAGGGCAATTTATCATGTGTCCTCCAATACAAGGGCTTCGAGAATCCACTTCATCATGTTTTAATCACATTTTCCTTTCTGAAAGGCCACACTTAAAGGCAGTTCATCAAGTTTTCTCCACTCAAGGCCAGTCTTAAAGCCACATAATCCCTTGATCTCCAATTAAAACCACCCAAGGGGCAATTTATCATGTTTTCTCCACTGGAAGGCCACCTCGACGGGCATTTCGTTACGTTTTTAGGCCCTTCTTCAGGTTTTCTTCAATGGTAAGTCACCCACGAGGGCTCTTCATCGTGTTTTCTCCATTTAACCCCACCCTAAAGGGCTCTTCATTGTGTTTTCTCCATCTAACCCCACCCTAAAGGGCACTTCATTGTGTTTTCCCCATTTAACCCCACCCTAAAGGGCACTTCATCGTATTTTCTCCATTTAACCCCAACCTAAAGGGCACTTCATCACATTTTCTCCACTGGTAGAGGACTTTATCCTATTTTCTCCACCAGAAGGGCACCCTACAGGGCACTTTACTATGTTTTCTTGATTTACAAGCCACCTAAAGGGCATTTCATAACATTTTCTCTGCCCTTCAACTCTATCATGTTTTATCTACCATAGAAACATCCAAGATGGCACTTTTCGGGGCTCTTTCCCCTCCTGCCCCTCACCTGAGTGAGTCTAATCTATCAGTACAGATAAAAAATACTCATATATGTGGTACTTCTGATATTGTTAGAAGTCAATGCAATGTCCACACAGTACTGGAGACAGAACAGTGGGCGGGAAAAGGTTAAAAACCTGGACACTGTCAATCCACCATGCAGCATCGGTCTCTCTCACACACACCCACCCACACACACACACACACTGAAAATTTTACACAAAAATACACACAGGTGGCCTTATCTGCAGTTTCTTCACACACACACACACACACACACATCTTAAATGCTCTTATCTGATGCTCACACACCTCGTCTCTGCAAACACACACACACACACACACACACACACACACGGAAGAATCCAGCGGCGGCACATAAAGAGCAGCAGCGAGGTCACAAGGTCAAGCCGAGGCTGAGAGGGCTGGAAAAGGTCCAGAGATCAGCGGTGATAACCCCGCCCCCTGATACGGGCTGATCCTGCCCTTCGATACGGCCCGCCGCCCAGGTCAGCCCTCTCAGGTTACTCACTCAGTGTTTGGAACCCCCCCCCCCCCAACCACACACACACACATACACATAGCCTTGGACGTGGACTTGAGTGTTGTGCAGACGTGACTGACGGAGCAGAAGAAGCTGCTGACACCTGATACGTTGGTGTCTGTATTTTATGGCGTCTAAATGCGTCGTAAAACTTTTAAATGTTGGATGATTGTGTTAAGAACCAGTTTTCTTCAGAGTTTATTGGAGGTTTTTACTGACGAAAGACAATTTCTTCAGTGACCTTTGACCTCATGAACTTTTTAGGAAACCAGTTACAGGAGAAAAGACCACCAAGGTCTCGGTAACACTTTACAATAACCAACTATGTGATGTTTATAGACCAATTATTAACCATTTACAAAGCGCTATTCATATTTAATCTTTAAATGTTTTCAACCAATTTAGGTATATGAATCATTTCAAAATCATTAACATATTTAATATGGTGTTAAAAATGTTATAATGAGTGCAACTAAAACTATTGATAAACTATTAATTAGAATTAAATTGTTTGTTAATGGTAAAGTAACTATAAACTTATATTAATATACCATCTATTTGTCATTATAAATGATGTAGTTAGTTAAACATTAATAAATGATGTATTTACCACTCTAAATGGCCCATATATGGTTTACATATCTGTTTACCATTTATAAATGAGGGTTATTGTAAAGTTTTTTTTTCAAGTAGTTTTTTGCAGTATAATTAAATTGCTTGATGATTGAATTACAATGAATTCTACGTATAAAACTTTAAATTGAATCCCAATTTTTTCGTTATTATTATTTAATTATTTTATTTTATTTTATTTAATTACTTGAATCAGTTGGATGGACATTTTATACATTTATTTTATTTAAAGTAATATATATTCTACATTGTCCCATTATATTAATTTAAAGATTTTCAACTTCAATTCTATATATATATATATATATATATTTATATATATATTGTTTGTTTTGTTTTGTTTTGTTTTGTTGTGTTTTTGCAGTATAATTAAATTGCTTAATGGTTAAATTATAATGAATTCTATGTATAAAACTTTAAATTGAATCCCTATTTTTTTTTCATTATTATTATTTCATAATTTTATTTCGTTACTTGAATCAGTTGGATGGACATTTTGTAAATTTATTTTATTTAAAGTAATATATATTCAACATTGTCCCATTATATCAATTTAAAGATTTCAACTTCAATTTTATATTTGTAATAAAGGTAATTTTTAATGAAAAAAACATTTCATGGTGGAAAAAACATTTTTTGTCACAGTATACATACAGTCGGAGCTAGAAGCCTAAAATGTGAAATTTCCCTGCATACCGTAGCTCTGCTGCTGCGTGGGAACCAACTGTTTCTGTATCTTGTCTGTATCCCAAGGTTCTGACTGGATGAAAAGCCAGTTGGTGGCTATGATAAAGGGGCAGGTGTCGGTCTACAGGACAACTACTTCATGCAAAAAACAAGGTGATAGCATGACTTGTTTCTGCGTTTTGGGGGTTTTATTTACTCTCTCAGGGTTTAGCTGACATTTAAACCCAGCAAGAGGCCAAAAAGACGCCCATTGTTTTTTTAAATCAAGACGTTTTGCAATCCATTCACAAGGCCAAAGACCTGCAACCACCGAAACAATAGAAACTGTACACAGATTCACTGATGCAGCCCATTTTAAGCCTGTTTACGACCAGCAGCTGTAATCAAGGTGACACGTCTCACACAGATGTTTATTCAGAGGTTCACAAAGCGCTCAGACGTTTAAAATCATCCGGTGATCTCCATGGAATAAGCAAAGATTGCAGAGAAAAAAATAAATATAATTTTTCCTGTTTATGGTCTGAGATATATCTTACAGCTGAAGTTTAGATTGCAAAATACAACTGTGGAGGATAATTATGACATTTGTTTTCAAGACATGTCACATTTCAGGTTTTACTGTGGTCATAAGGGCTGAGAACCACCAGAGGCCCAATGACATATAACTGCAATATAAGAGTATTGATTGCAACAACATATACTCTGATTTATTGCTATAAATCACCTTTCTTCAACTGAAAACTTCAACATTTTTAAGATAAAGGCTTTTTTCATTTGATTTGTTTTAAATATTATTTTTGGTACATTTAATGGCATATTTATTGGGTCATTTATGAATTTATTTTTAACATTCTTTTGGTACATATATTGGCATAAAAAGTGTTTATGGATACATGTCTTAATTTATTTTAATATTTATTTTGGTATATTTAATTGCATACTCATGTTTTTTTTTTCATTTAATTTTAATAATATTTTTTTGTACATTTAAGGGCATATTCATGTATTTATTGAGTAATTAATTATATTATTTTAAGTACATTTTGGGCTTATTAATGTATTTGTTGAAACATTTATTAATTTATTTTTAACGTTATTTCAGTACATATAATGGCATAAAAATGTGTCTATACTAATGTTTTTTTCATTTACTTTTAATAATATTTTTTGAACATTTAAAGGCATATTAATGTATTTATTGAGTAATTAATTAATCATATTATTTTAAGTACATTTTGGGCATATTTATGTATTTATTGAGTAATTCATAATGAAAAAATATGATATTATTTTAATTACATTTTGGGCATATTAATGTATTTATTGAGTAATTAATACATTATTTATTATATTATTTGAAGTACATTTTGGGCATATTAATGTATTTATCGAGTAATTAATACAATTTATTATGATATTATTTTCAGTATATGTAATGGCATATTGATGTATTTATTGAGTAATTAATTTATTACATTATTTTAAGTACATTTTGGGCATATTAATGTATTTATTGAGATAATTATTTGTTTATCTATTATACTATTGTTGGTATATTTAAATGCATTATATATTTCTCAAATCTTTTTTTTTTTAACTTTTTGAAATTCAAGGTTTTTTTTATGATTTATGTCATTATAATTGTGTTATTCTGCACAAAGGACATGTTGGAGTTGTTCCCACTTCTAGCCACGATTGTGCTGATTCCATAGAGCTGCAGGACTTATAGATTTATATAGATTTTATTTAGTAAGAGACAGAAATGTCTGCAGCTGATGTAACGTATACGTTGTTGTGGTGCACACAGTGTTTGAGGTGCTGAGAGACTCTTTCATCCCTGCACCTTTCATATCATATGTCACAAAGCTCAGTCTGAGCCGGCGCTCTGATAAGGTCAAACAGCAGCTTATCACGCTGCCGTGACCTTTTACACCCGGCGCACAAAGCCACCAATCAGGACGCTTCCAGGCCCTTCGTCTTCCCTCCGCCACAGTGACGCGACGGGGCGGACTGCGCACCCAGACGTCGATGACATGTCAGAGCGGCGTGTTGCAGACGCGCCCGAGCACCGCCTGTCATCAGATGCATCTATCTGAGAGAGGGGAAGTTCAAAGTGACCCTGTGTGATTGTGATTCATCACCTCCGCCGCGGCGTGGGAACAGAAGAAAGAGATGAGGGGAGAGGAAACACAAAGGAAGCCTGCTGACCTTTTCCTCCACACACACACACACACACACACACACACACACACACACACACACACACTCCTACACCTTCCACACACACCCACAGTCCCATTCATAAACACCTACATCACTGAGGCTGCCCGTAGAGGCTGAAATGTTCATTATTCTCCAGAATATCAACACACTGATGATTTGCTGCTCTCAGAGCCTTTAGGGTTCATCCTCATGGGAGCAGGAACGCTATCAGCAGTTTCAAACAAATCCATCCTGTAAATTTCCATTTTTCTGTTAACCTGAGGGAGACTTATTAGGAGGTACTGTGATGATTTTAATCTCCTGAATATTGCTAACTGAGCCAAAAAACGTCACCCTGCGTCCAGACCAACTAACTCAGTGTGTTTACATGCACAGTTTAATCGAGCTATGCTTAAAAATCGATATTGCTGTCTAATCGGACTTCTGTCCTTGTCCCAGTTTACATGCAACTGAGAAAATCGAATAACTGACGGGAACGTGTCCTCCTCCTCAACACTGGGTGGTGATATGTGTTGTTTCAGTGGGTTAACATGGCGCCCTTTCTGTTGACCTCAGTTCACCACTTTGTGCCGTCGCTACTGATCGCCGATCGGCTAATGTGACCAGCTAGTGCGACCAGCTAGTGCGACCGGCTAATGTGCGGCCGGCTAATGCGACCGGATAGTGTGTGACCGGCTAATGCAACCAGCTAATGCGACCGGCTAATGTGCGACCAGCTAATGCGGCGGACTAATGCGAGACTGGCTAATGCAACCGGCTAATGCGAGACCGGCAAATGTAACTGGCTAATGTGTGACCGGCTAATGTGACCAGCTAATGCGACCGGCTAATGTGCAATCGGCTAATGTGGCCGGCTAATGCGAGACTGGCTAATGCGACCGGCTAATGCAACCGGCTAATGTGTGACCGGCTAATGCGACCGGCTTTCTTGGATATTTTTGTTCCGGGGTCATACACCAGCGCAGGGGGTGGAGCATGCGCACATGCGTTGTCTTGTCATACATGCCGGTGAAAATCCTATTGCAATCACATTATCTGGGTGTCCTAATCATGCACATATGCACTTCAGTTGTCCAGTTATAGTCAGATTAAGGCAATCATTTGTTTTTTTCAAGTGTCATGTGAGCGTACTGACTGATGATTTGCTGCTCTCAGAGTCTTGAGGGTTCATCCTCAGGGGTGCAGGAATGCTATCAGAAGTTTCAAACAAATCCATCCTGTACATTTCCATTTTCCCGTTAACCTGAGGGAGACTTACGCAATCTTGTGATGATTTTAATCTCCTGAAAATTGCTCACTGAGCCAAAAAACGTCACCATGCGTCCAGACCAACTAACTGTTTCACCAGCCCACTCTAACATCACTTCAAAACTTCAAATTATGTGCAATGCATGCTCCAAAGTCACATTTTGCATGCATATGATACGCCAATCCTTCCTCATCTTTATGCTTGAAGTTTGGATCGGAGGAAGGGGAGGTTTGGACCAAACAAACCCAGGACTTTCACCCAGGAGAATGGTGTTCGCATCCCATGTGAAAACCATCCAGTTTTTACGTAACTATGTCACGATGTTCTCGTAACTTTCTTCACTTCCAGCACTTATGTACATTTATTTACTGTTTAAACTGTCCTTTATAACGTCTAACCAGGAACTTTTTGCCCCAACCTTAGAGAAGTGGTTTTGTAGCCTAAATTCAACCAAACTGCAGCTTTTTTTACAACAGCAAACCTCACGATGTCCTGCAACCAGTCGGCTTGCTTTTTTTAGAAACACTCCTTTGCGTATCATATGCATGTGAAATAGATTTTTTGGAATGGATTTTGGCGTATGCATCGCACGTAATTTTAAAGTGTAACGTTGTCTTATTTGTACGCAGATTGAAGAGATTGGATTGGTTTTCGAGCCGTTCTTCACTCTCCTGTAGCAGATACACAATTTAATCCATGCAGCAATCATACATCCATTCTGTGCAGGTTTGTGAACCTGAATTTTTTTTTTCAACAATAACCCCGATAAAAATGCTGTGAACACGCATTTCATACCTAGATGGAGAAGAGAAACTATTCGCTGCACTGGTTTCCGGTTTGTCCGTGTCCAACCTGGCACAAATACAGGCAAATGAATGGACGATCCGTCGACTTGAGAATAAAGGAGCCTTCGCACGGTTACAAACTATGACTAAATATTCTGACTAGAGAGATTTAAATATGTCGGAGTTCAACAGATTCTCCTGCATAATGGAAAAACCCTATGCTGGGTATTCCCATGCTGCCTTGCGCACTAGATTTCATTTGGAACTGCAAGGCAGCATGGTGTCCATGGCCGATTCTTAGCCCTGCTTTTGGAAACAAGATGATGACGCGTACTATTGGACAGACGGAAGCTTGTAGTTTGCTTACGGATCCAACATGGCTGCAGCAGACGCCAAGCTCTCTTTGGATCTAGCTGTAGACAGTGTTCTAGATAGTTTAGAGCAAAAGTCTATTTTAAAAGAAGAACAACGTTTGGCTCCTTTATCACCACCAAAAAGGATGTTTTAGCCTTGCTTCCAACAGGATTTGGCAAAAGCCTAATCTACCAACTAGCCCCGTTAGTGGCTAAGCTAACGGGGTTTAGCAAGACACTTCCTCGTCCAATTTCTGTCGCTCTACATACGTCATCTGGTATAATTGATACGATTGGCTAAGAGCTACGTACAGACGCTTATAAAAGACATTTGTATCGCCCAATAAACGGCTCTGGACGATCGTAAACCACACTTCCTCTACGGAAAAATGAATAGGTGGTCTCCTGACTAGATCTCATTTGTGATATAGGCTCCGTTTACACGAGGAAGCTTGCAGGTATAAACAACAAAATATTTTATGGGAAGTGCCTTTCATTTAGACGGTGACAGCGTTTTTGGAGCTTAAAAATGCAAAAATCTGAAACCACCCTCCAGAGTGTAAAACTGTAATCCGCTCCACCGTAGCGTGTCCGTCTACACTGCCAAGACACAAAACTCTGCTCAGATCTGCTCACGTCACGTACGTGTTTACATCGCATACATGCTCCAGTACAGGGAAAAAAACAAACGTGGGATTATTTCTATGCGTAGGACCTTCAAGCTGCTCTGGCAGCTCTAATAAACTTACAGGAGTCTTTCCACCAAATGTACAGGATATGTACAGATAGTATTAGTGAACAGAGAAGGATCTGTAATTACCTCTATCACATTTAGGATGCACCCATTGGTCGGAGGCGAGCCAGACGGCTGTGAACGAGACCTGGGAGATCTAGTGGATGGTGGAGAACTTTGTGGAAGGAGTAGCTGAAGAAAATGCGTGGCTTGAAAACTTCCATGCCCAAAGATGCTCTTATCGCTTTAAGTGATGCCGCCTGGCATGCATACACAATCCAATTCACACACTTTAGCTTCACCGTATGCACGCAGATTTCTTCCTGAAAACGCTCGTCTAAACGTGGAATGAAAAGTGAAGATGCAACGCCACTTTTGCGTCTTTTGTTCAGACCGTCATCATCTAAATGTAGCCATAGTCTGGTGTTAGCCAGGCTAGCAAAATCCAGATCTGGACCAATTATTTCAACTTTGTTTTGGAGGCGCCATCTTTTCAGAAAGCTTAAATCACAGGACATTTCTGCAGTTCATCATGTTCTTGATCTTTGTGTGTCTACGTCCCTGTCATCTCCCTCCAGACAGGAATGTGTTGGGCCTTGATTCTTATTACAGTCTCCTCTCAGCTCTCTGTCCCACTGCCTCATTTCCTCGAGGAATTCCAGCCTCCAGCTCACGCACATGTCCAGCCACAAACCACGCTGTCCACCGGCGTGAAAACCTCAGCCACGGCCGCAAAGCGTCTGTCTGAGCTGTTTCGGGGCTGTGCCGGGGTTTAATGAAAGTTGGGCTGGATGTCAGAGGGGGTTCAGAGGAAATGCCTTGATCTGAGAGGCCTGCGCTGAATTAACGGGCCGGGGTCGGACGCATCTGGAGCCTGAGACGGAGCAGCTTTCCCCGGACGACCAGATGGACGGACGCTGGCGACGCCGGCTCCTCTCTCCTTACACAAACACGTGCACTCTGCTTTATTAGACCACATTTCCCAGACAGAGATTCCTCTCGCAGGCTGGAATGCAGAGAGACGAGACAGACGGGGAGCTGCTAACAGGACAGCTGCAGGGTCAAGTGTCTTCACCAGGACAAATAAACTGGACGTAGAATGTCTTTATTTAGAGATGAACACATGATTTATATATATATATATATATATATATATATATATATATATATATATATATATATATATATATATTATGGTATGCCCTTCAGGAAATTATTATATATATGGATTCAAAACCTGATAATTTATATAGAAACCTGAGAATATAGAATACATATTCTCAAATTATCAATATATATTCTCAGGTTCCAATATATACTCTCAGACTTTTAATATATATTCTCAAACTTTTAATATATATTCTCAGACTTCATTATATATTCTCAGACTTGAATATATATTCTCAGACTTTTAATATGTATTTGCAGACTTTTAATATATATTCTCAGACTTTTATTATATATTCTCAGACTTTTAATATATGTTCTCAGACTTCATTATATAAATTAAATAAATATATCTTCTCAGACTTTCAATATATTCTCAGACTGTTAATACATATTCTCAGGCTTGCCATTATATATATATATATATATTTCCCAGAAATATTCTGTATTATTTTTTTCTACATTAAGTGCAAATGCCATTAAAAAAAACTTGTATCACAAATATTAACCATAAAATTTAAGGTTATATCTGTAAATCAATAGAATTAACAAATATTTACTGTATATTATCCAGATGTTTAAAGAAATTATTTGCAAAATAACTTGTTTGTTATTTGGCAGTATGTATTTGGCAACTTTTGCATTTTTTTTTAACAGTGCAGTGAAGCTTCTTTATTGGAACACAACACTTTGCAAGCTTCCTCTTTTCAGATTCCAGTCTAAAAGTCATGATGCAGCTGAGGAGGAAAATATTCATTCCTAATTATTTCCATGTTAATGTTCTTAGCTGCAGTAAATCTTTTCTCCACTCCTCTCTGTTTCCTTGTGTTCCACGCTCGTTTGTCATCTGCAGTCTGTGACCTTTGACCTCTAAAAGCCTAACGACAAATTACTTCTAACGATGGCCATTTCAAGATTTAAACTGTGGGTCGTTTCCCATGAAATCATTCAAGCATATTTTGTCCAACATTTTATATATCCACTTGTTTCAAATGTGTCAAAGGCAAATAAAGTTGTTTACTGTGCTTTCTGAAAGGTTCATATTTCTGGGTTTAAATGCACTTTACATGCATTTTCTTGTTCCAAGAAAGAGACAAAGATTTACATCTTTGACATTTTTTGAGGTTTTTATGGAGGACAAAAAACTGCCAGTATAATAATACAATAATTCTTAATGAATAATTGAATAGGGAAATATAGATATGAAAATAAATTATTGCAAAAATAAGTAATTTGTCAAATAAATAAATACATTTTTAAAATTATTTTGAAAATGTATTTATAAATCATTTAAATTGAATTCCCTAATTTATTTTAAAATGTATTGATAATTTATTTAAATTTAATTTATTTAGTGATTTTATTTTTATTCATTTACTTTAAAATGTATTGATAATTTATTAGTTATTTTATTTCATTCATTTACTTTAAAATGTATTCCGAATCTATTTAAATGTAAATGTATTACATTTCATTAATTATTCATTATTCATTATTTATTCATTGGGTCATTTATTTATTTATTTATGATACTGGCAGCACTTTGGTGCTTGTTTTTTTTTTTTTTTACTAGATAAAAGACAGAATCCATCTGATAAAATGGGTAATTCTTTGCATTATGATGCTAAAATAAATGTTTACAGGCATCTGCTTTCAGGAGCTTTTACTGGAAGCACAATCCTCATTAAACTCATGAGTCCTCATCTTAATAAAGCCTTAGAGAGATGCTGTGAGGATTTATGTTGTATAAACTGTGAAAACATAAGTGTAAACTGACAGAAACACACAGCTTCCTATCCCAAGGTTATTATAGTTAACAAAAACTAACGAAATAACAAAAACTAGAATTGAAAAAACATTTTTGTGAACTGAAATAAAAATAAAAACAAGAGTTTAAAAAAAAAAAAGATAGCTAACTGAAACTGTATTGTGTGGTTACAAAGCTAACTAAAACTAACTAAAATTATAATGAAAATGTCCTTCGTTTTCCTCTTTGTCAACTTTTTTCATACGTAAACCTTTTTGGTTGATATGAAATCTATTTCATCTATCTGGTTTTATGACTTAATAAACTTATTGGGGCTGAGATGGATCAGACAAAGGAAATAAAGGAAACATTGGTAACACTTTACAATAACCATAATTTATAAATGGTAAACAGATTTATTAATGTTTAATCATCATTTATAAACCATATATAGGCCATTTAGAATGGTAAATACATAATTTATTAATGTATAACTAACAAAATTATTTACAAATGACAAATAGATGGTATATTAATGTAAGCTTATAGTTACTTTATCATTAACAAACAATTAAATTATAATTTATAGTTTATAGTTTATTTATAGTTTTAGTTGCGCTGTTTATAACATTTTAACACCATAGTAAGTATGTTAATGATTTTTAAATGATTCATATACATTTAAGAAATTGGTTGAAAACATTTAAAGATTAAATATGTATAGCACTTTATAAATGGTTAATAATTGGTCTATAAACCATCTATAAACATCACTTATCACACATCATTTATTGTGACCTTATTGAATCTGGCACCCAACAAATACCCCATTACAAAAAACTAAAACTAATAAAAACTAAACTAAAACTAAGCATTTTCCAAAAGATAAAAACAAATAAATACTAGCAAACTCACTTTAAAAACTAATTAAAACTAACTGAATTTGAAAACAAAAATTCACAACAAAAATTAAAACTAAAACTAAAACTAATGAAAAATCCCAAACCATTGTAACCTTGTCCCATCCCTTCTCATTTTCCTCCTCTTGTCATGTTTCAGTGAAGACAAAGACTGGAATATCATCGATCAGCTGCCATCTGAACAAAAAGTTGAAACTGAAACACGGCTGGCCCCGGGGGTGGAGCCGGCGCTGCTCAGAGCACCACGGGCTCACCGCTGGTCTGGATACAGTGTCTGGCCTGAGGGCGCCTTGACAAGACTGGCTGCTGTACGTCATCGTACCTGGGACCTGGTGTTTTTGGTTGTTTTGTGTCTTTTTTTAGTCATTTTGTGTCTTCTGTGGGGGTTTTTTGATCATTTTCTATCTACTTATTTTGTGTCTTTTTTGGTCATTTTGTTTCTTTTTTTAGTCATTTTGTGTCTGTTTTTGGCTGTTTTGTTTCTTTTTTTGGTCATTTTGTTTCTTTTTTTAGTCATTTTGTGTCTTTTTTTGGTCGTTTTGTGTCTTTTTTGGTCATTTTGTGTCTTTTTTTAGTCATTTTTTGTAATTTTTTGTAATTTTGTGTCTTTTTTCAGTCCTTTTGTCCAACATAAAATTTAATTTCAAAAACACTATCATGCTCAATAAAGAATTTTAAATGTTGCAAATGTGAACAAAGGTTGCAAATCTAATATATAAGAGGGTTCCATCCAGTTCTATTATTTTATGCTAATATATATTTGAATATATTCTAGTGTGTCTTGTGTGTTTGGCATAACAATGTTGGTCATTTTGTGTATTTTTTTTTTGTCATTTTGTGTCTTTGTAAGTCATTTTATGTCTTTGTAATTAATTTTATGTCTTTTTGGTATTTTGTGTCATTTTGTGTCTTTTTTTAGTCACTTTGTGTCTTTTTTTAATCATTTTGTCTTTTTTTGTCATTTTGTATTTTTGTGTCTTCTTTTTGTCATTTTGTTTCTTTTTTGGTCATTTTGTGTCTTTTTTAGTCCTTTAGTCCAACATAAAATGTGATTTTGAAACTTTTTTTTACTTTCAAAACACTATCATGCTCAATAAAGAATTTTAAATGTTGCAAATGTGAACAAAGGTGTCAAATGTAAATGTTTAGTTGGTATATCATCATCAAACTGAAACTGGCCTCATGGAGTTTACAGCCAGAACTTCAGAGGTAAATTTACAGTAGGGCTCCACGCTGCTTTGTTTTCTACTCTGGATGGAGTCAACAAGTCTGGACTTGGAGCTTTTGGAGACAGAAAACACATGAAGCCCCTCAGCAGGTTAAGGTGCAGAAAAATAAATTCATTCTTTTTCAGAAAATCTGCTTGGAACTGAATTTATTCAGGTTTTTCATGCTTGATGCCTTGTTTAAGAGGCGCCATCCAACAATCACAAGTTTCTTTCTTGGAGTTTTATAACTCAATAAAAGTCGTCATCAAGCCAAATCAAACAGCAGACAGGAACACTGGGATAGTACAATAAAGTCTGCAAATCATTCCTGCTTTCTACAATCTCTGCACAACTAGAGCTTTCTACAGGGACCACTGATTTTTGTAGTATACTTAAAAAGTAAAATATTCAAATACAAGTTCTACTTTATAAGTTATTTTGAGATATTAAACAAAACAACACAATGAATAAAATATATAAAAATGACAAATATTACTATATTATGAAGTTATATATTACTTTATTGACACGTTGCCGTGGATACGCATTGCTCAGCTTCTCTCCTGATGACGGCTCGCCTTGTTAGTGACCTGTCAATCAAAGGTAGCCACGCCCCAAATCATACAATTCTTTATCTTCTATTTTCTTCTAAATGGGGCCATTATTTGAACTATTAACATGAAATTGTCTTGAAGAATATTTTTTACTAGTGATTGAGACCATATTGTCTTTAAAACATTTCTGAGGTAATAAATTAAGAGAGAAGTTTTCTCATTTTGCATTGAAATGAACTGATGAAGAAATGTTTTTGCAGTCAAACTTGCAGGCACTTCCTGGTTTGCCTCCCTGCTCAGACCCGGAGGTTGCCCCCTGGCCAGAACATCACGTTCTGGGTTGAATTAGGAAATCAACACCAGGAAAGGTAGTAACAGCTTTAAAAATGTCTCGTGGATATACGTGGTCAAATGATGAGGTAAAGGCTGGAATATGGTCAGATGACATGACTACTTGGCTACTTGGCTACTTAAAGACAAAACAAAGTATTCACATTATTTTGCGACAGAATAGTGGCAAATGGATTCAATCGCACAGCAGATCAATGCTGCATAAAAGTGAAAAAACGGCCCGACAATACATTAAAGTCCACAACATGCTCTTTCCTGCCCATATTCTGTCCAATAGACGACATGTGTTTATAATGCAAGGAGTCCACCAGACCTGTCTCTGTGAGACGGGACATTTCTAGTAGACAAACACAACGTGATCCGTGCACAGGTGCTAGTGTGTCATTTAGTCCATATAACATAATATTATGTTCATCATCTTGTAGAGGGACGTCTGGAATGCCCCTGCTTATCCTGCTGCCCCCGCGACCCGGCCCTGGATAAGCGGAGGAAAATGGATGGATGGATGGATATTGTTTTCATATTGCACCATGTCTGCGTCCTTGAAGTACAATGAAGTGAGGGAAGATCGTTGATCACGGATGCTTTTTTTGTTTGTTTAAAATTAAAATCCAAGTAAGTAAGTGGAAAACACTGGAAATAAAAGTTGTATTTAGTGCCATCAGCACAGGCTGACTTTTTAAATCAACCAATTCTATGTACAAACAAAGCATCTTTAGACTCTCAAATTACGTGCAATGCATACCCTGGATAGTGTCTCTAAAATTTTTGACCCTACTGGGTGCAGGTCAGCGTCAGGTTCGATGTTGTAAAGAAAAGGCTGCAGTTTGCTAGAATTTAGGCTACAAAAACACTTCTCTAACTTTAGGGCAAAAAGTTCCTGGTTAGGTATTATAAAATAGAGTTTAAAATGTAAATACATTATGTAAAGACTGGAAGTGAACTAGTTACAAGGACCACGTGACTACAGGAAGTGATGTAGACAAGATGCACAGAAGTTAAGTGACGTTTGAATCACATGGTTTACTTTTGTTTTCACATGGAACCAGGCGGCAACCTCCGGGTCTGAGCAGGGAGGCAAACCAGGAAGGGCTTTAAGCTGCATTCTACTGAAAATTCCAGCAGGGGGGGCTAAGTTTGGCTGCAAAAGCATTTATGTCCATTCATTTCAATACAAAATGAGAAAACTCACTTGATTTATCAACTCAGAAATGTTTTTTAGGACAACACTATGGTCTCAGTCACTAGTAAAAAAATCTTCTTCAAGACAATTTTATGTTAATAGTTTTAATAATGGCCCCATTTAGAAGAAAATAGAAGATAAAGAATCGTATGATTCGGGGCGGGGCTACCTTTGATTGACAGGTCACTAACAAGGCGAGCCGTCATCAGGAGAGAAGCAGAACAATGCGTATCCACGGCAACGTGTCAATAAAGTTATATATAACATTATATAGATATAAAAAAGGACTTTTAGCGGTTTGGTCTCAAAACTTTGACCCTTTCACTGTATTTTCACTTAATGACGTTAATTTGAATGTTTTGTTCAGTAAAAATGTCTTGTTCAGCGTTTGGTTGGACTACCAGACACTCCAAGGAGTTGCTGCTCAGTTTTCTGAGGTCAGTAACATACATTTTGTTTTTGTTTTTAGCTAGCCAAAACTTACATCCCAGTTAATGCTCCAGTTAATGCTAACATGAATTAGCAGCAGCTTCTCTCAGTCAGGTTGAGGTGTAGAGAGACTGTAGTCAGTGATCAGATCCCTCTCCTCCTCCACAGTCCAGATATGGTGTGATCCCCGTATCAGAAACAAGATGGGGACACAAGATGGCGATGAGTGTAACGCTGAACTCGATGCTTCAAACGGGCCATAAACCAATGGGTGACGTCACGGTGACTACGTCCATTATTTATATACAGTCTATGCGTGGAACACGAACGCCGTTCTCCAGGATGCAAGTCCTGGGTTTGCCACTAGGGGGCGCCACTAACTCCAAGCATATAAATGGGGAAGGACCGGCGTATGATATGGTACGATATGATATGCATGGTGTCTGCATTGTACGTAATTTGAAGGTCTAAAGTCTTGTTATGTGTTCAGATTGACAAGAATGGGCGGATGTTAATTTGTCAGAATGTGTCAATGTGGTTTGGCCCTTACACCAGAAATTGACCTCACTGTACGGAAAAATGTCAATGTTTTATTTCAGGCAGCTCACCAAAATCCCTTCAAAACACCCTTTTTCTTCCAGATGAACTGGGAGTACAGAAGTGCCAACTAATTTCTGGGTTTGAAGACGCATTCCTGCAGCTCTAGGGGAAAGATTTAGGTTACAGTGAAGCCGAAGTCAGAGAAACAGAGAAAAATGTGTGTGCAGGTATGCAAACAATCCAGCACAAATAAAGAGCATAGTTTCCAACAATAAATTAATAATAACTACCTATTATTTGGGTTTAACTTTCATGGATGTTCCAGGAATATCGAGGACTTGAGTAATGTGTTAATATTTGCCTGAACAAACAATGAATTTATCCATTTTTCTCAGTGTCACTCACTGTATTTGAAAGTTTTGTAGACCAAGGTTATAATACAGTAGTTTTGGATATTTCATTAGTTTTAGTTTTAATTTCGTTTGATTTTTTGTTTTCAAATTCAGTTAGTTTTAATTAGTTTTTAGAGTGAGTTTGCTAGTTTCAGTTTAGTTTTTCATTTTTTTTTAAATGCTTTAGTTTTAGTTTAGTTTTTATTCGTTTTAGTGTTAGTTTTAGTTTTTTTGTAATGGGGTATTTGTTGGGTGCGAGATTCAAAGAGGTCATAATACATTTTGTGTCCTAGGCTGCTGGATTTTCAGTGCCGCCGAAAAAAAATGTGATTTGTAATATCATGGCCATTACGGTAATTTCACTCGCCCCTCTTCCGGAAGCCCACAAAGCAGGAAAACACACACTCATTGGATTATGTATGAAAAAAGTTGACAAAGACGAAAACAAAGGACATTTTCACTGTAATTTTAGTTAGTTTTAGTTAGTTTTGTAACCACAAAATACAGTTTCAGTTAGTTATCGTTTTTTTTTTTTTTTTAAACTCTCGATTTTATTTCTATTTCAATTCACGAAAATGTTTTTTCTATTCTAGTTTTTGTTATTTTGTTAGCTTACGTTAACTATAATTAACCTTGCTGTAGTGTTATTATGAGACAATTTCTTTTGGGTTTAAATGTTTTAAGATCATGTTGTTAGTGACATTTGATGCACAGATGAAGTCTGCTCCAAAAGCGTGTTCTAATAATATACACATTTTTAACTTCAATATAAAATATAGAAGATCTTTCTTTTATGTAGATCTGAACAGTTGGAGAGCTTGTTGTGAAAGTCAGGGTGACTCATCAACACCTCTCACAGCTAATTGTTAGCGATATGTAGCATTAATATTTAAAGTTATCTGAATTTTGACAAGACCTGATTAATAATTTATCCAGTGTGGCTTGGAGCAAAACGTGGGGCACCAAACTTAATCGTATAATGGGCACTGTAAAAAAAACAGGTTTTTTTTATGATTATTATTATTATTTTTTTGTATAAACCATAAAATGGAAGTTCAAATCTGTTAATAAATATAATGGGACATTATAGATGTTTACAGGGTTATTCAATTGGTCAGTGAGGAATGATATTGAATGGACTATATTATAAAATAGGAAATTTTAGATTTTTTATCAGACTTTCCATGATTGTGCAACAATTTAATTGATTGTGCAACCAACTACTCCCCTCAGAAATATTCCATTATTTAAGCAATTTTAGGTAATAAAAGGACATTAAAACACTTCATGTTTTTATAGTATTATTAAATTACTTAATATGCTTGTTATTATAGTAATTATAGGGAATTCTTTGTAAAAATACACATCATATAGCTGAATTTGAAATTAAGCCAATGTTCTTTTATCTTACGTTAAAACTTTTAATGTAAAATAATATAAAAATAAATTGTAAAAAAACGATAAAAGTCTGGCAGCAACAACACTTACCATCATAATAACCTAAGAATCCTTTAGCTATTCTACAGATATGTTTATTAAAAAATACAGATATTTACTGTATATTAAGGTATCTCGGTAAGTTAACCTCTTTTTTTTTCTTAACCTTTTTTTCACAGTGTAAGATGAAAATTGTGTGTAAAATAAGGCTTTCATCCAATTCATCACATATTTTTCCTCTTTGTTTAGAAGAAAAGATCTCATTTCCTTTCCTCACCTCTGTGTTTGAGACTTGACCGCTGCAGGGTCACAGGGATATTTTGTTACGTCTGTTGACCTTTGACCTTTCTACTATTAGCTGCTTGTAATGGAGGTTTATTTGGAGGTATTTAAAGTCGCTCTGGGTAAAAGTGTGAGCACGAAATTAAAAGCCGGCTTGGACTTCTGGCAGCCAGTTTTAATAAAAATGTTCTGTTAAATATTTAATGTGAGTGGAGAGCAGAAACACACACACACACACACCCTACTGCTCATTGATGGATGAGGTGGACGGCCATGTGATACACTCCCCCGACATGGGACAGTGGCCTGGGGTGAAGGCTGCTACCATCCCCTCCACATCCTGAACCAAACACCGCCGAAGGATAAACTACTCCTCCTCCAGCAGAAAATATGGGACGTTTAAATCCACACAGCTACTTACAGAGTGTGTCAGTCTCCTTAAAGCCACCCACACGCACTTCATCATGTTTTCTCCATTTTAGGCAACCCTAAAGGGAACTTCATCACATTTTCTCCATTGAAGGCAACCTCTTAAGGAACTGCATCATGTTTTCTCAGTCTAAAGGCCACCCTAAAGGGCACTTCCTCATGTTTTCTCCATTTAAGGCAGCCCTTAAGGGATCTTCATCACATTTTCTTCACTAGAAGGGCACCCTTAAGGGACTTTTCTCCATTTAAGGCAACTCTAAATGGCACTTCATCATGTTTTCTCCATTTACAGGCTACCCTAAAGGGCACTTCATCGTATTTTCTCCATTTAGGGGCACCCTAAAGGGCACTTCATCGTGTTTTCTCCATTTAGGGGCACGCTAAAGGGCACTACATCGTGTTTTCTCCATTTAGGGGCACCCTGAAGGGCACTACATCGTGTTTTCTCCATTTAGGGGCACCCTAAAGGGCACTACTCTGTGTTTTCTCCATTTAGGGGCACCCTAAAGGGCACTTCATCGTGTTTTCTCCATTAACAGGCCACCCCAAAGGGCACTTCATCATGTTTTCTCCATTTAGGGGCACCCTAAAGTGGCACTTCATCATGTTTTCTCCATTTAGGGGCACCCTAAAGTGGCACTTCATCATGTTTTCTCCATTTACAGGCTACCCTAAAGGGCACTTCATCGTATTTTCTCCATTTAGGGGCACCCTAAAGGGCACTTCATCGTGTTTTCTCCATTTAGGGGCACGCTAAAGGGCACTACATCGTGTTTTCTCCATTTAGGGGCACCCTGAAGGGCACTACATCGTGTTTTCTCCATTTAGGGGCACCCTAAAGGGCACTACTCTGTGTTTTCTCCATTTAGGGGCACCCCAAAGGGCACTTCATCGTGTTTTCTCCATTAACAGGCCACCCCAAAGGGCACTTCATCATGTTTTCTCCATTTAGGGGCACCCTAAAGTGGCACTTCATCATGTTTTCTCCATTTAGGGGCACCCTAAAGTGGCACTTCATCATGTTTTCTCCATTTAGGGGCACCCTAAAGGGCACTTCATCATGTTTTCTCCATTAAGGGGCGGCCTTAAGGAGCACTCCACCATGTTTTCTTCTTTAAGGGGGAACCTAAAGGGCACTTCATTATGTTTCTCTACTGTAAGGATACCCTTAAGGGCACTTTATCAAATTTTCTCCATTCAAAGGCCCTTTTGTATTGTTTTTTCTGATCATGGAGGCACCAAGTCCCCTGTATCCCTACCCTGAGTTCACCAAGGCTCAGTCTTAAAGAACATATCATTTGTGTTACTTCAACAGCCTTTTATTACTTAAAAATGGGTGCCAAAAAGAGGTCTGCCTCACAAGTCAGTGGTGTGCTTGCAGACTTTAAGCAGGAACAATATGTGTGACAAAAGAGCACATTACATCAGGTCCTCAGGTCTTCAGGCATAAGATATGACTGCAGAGCTCTGCTGTCATTTCTGAAGTATTTCCCTTCGTTTGCTCCTGAAATTGATATATTTTCTTTAATAAGCAACCCTTTAAAAGCTCAGACAGAACCTTATTTCGGTTTCCAGACAGAGTGGGATGTCAGAGATGAAAGAATTTAATATGAATCCCCAGGATGCACTAGGATTCAAGTTCAGAGCTCTGAGAAGCAATCAAGACTTCAAGTTCAATGCCGTCTCAGTGAAATAAGGTGGGACTCTTGTTTCCAGCCCACAGCTGATTACTGACCTCTAGTGGCTGAGCTCACAACTTTGTGTGATTTCATGCCTGCATCCTCTCTGCTGAGGTCCTGCAAACCGTCATGCACGATTAACAAAGTCGAGCTTCTCAGCGTAACAAAAGCTTGGGTCAACTTTAATTCAGCCTCCAACCTAAAGCTCCTCTAAACTGCAGAACATTAGAAACAGAAGAAGAACTGATTCAGCCTGGAAACTGAGTTTATTCAGGTGAAAATGCGTTGTGGTTTCAAAGCTGTTTGCTTTCTCTGCGTGGCATTATCAACACGCCTGGTGACTGAGCTGCTGCAGGACAAATAATCCTGGTACGCAGGGATATACTGGCTGAAATCAGCATGGTGAGAAATTATACAGATTTACTTTTTCATGCCAAGGGAAAGAGATAATACTAAGTACGCTGTTATATAAGCATCACTCTGATTCCTTCCACCAACAAGGTTTGTTTGTTCGATCAGATCTCAAAATGTTCCACAAAACACAAATAATAAAGTTTAATTGGAACGATGGAGGAAGTAATAAGTGATGTGTTTTTAGTGAAGATCCACAAACTATGAAAGAAAAATATATCTTGAAGCATGAAGAAAGGCAGCTTACTGAAGGCTGTGGATGTACTGTTCGTCTTCCAGTGCGTCAACACATGCAAATGCAAATTCCTGCTAGACTGCTTGGTCACAAGTGCTGTTTTCTGTAGAAACGGGATCCTAAATCCTGTAATGTAAACCTCAACTCCTGAGTCGATCACTCAAACTTTTTTCGGTTGTCCTCTGACGACTTTTTGTCTTTCAGAGTTTTTAGTGAAGGCTACAGTGAAGATGGTATCACATGAAATTAGAAAACCAAAGTAATCAATAAAAACACTGAGAATCGTTTCTAAGGGCTCCCTTGACCTCTGACCTCAAGATATCTAAAGAAAAATGGGTTCTTTACCTACGAATATCGTCTTTAAAGACTTACTTTACTTTATACTGATAACATGCAGTTTTTCCTGGATTAAAATGTGTTATTTTGTCCTGTCGTATGTAAATATTTCAGCTAACTGTGAGTTGCATAAATTGGGTATGATACCTCGTAAAACTTTACAACCACAAACTAGAGACCTAGAGCTTTCCACAGTATTAACAGTGTGCCTTCCTTGGGAAGTTTTGTACATTTTTCTCTTCTTTCTTTTCTTTTTTCATTTATTGATCATTTTGGTTGTGTTACAGCTTGAGGCATGAATTTTTGCAGGAACTTTTCTTTTTAGTAAATTTTTTGACATCCATTGTTACTAACCCTTACATGTGTTTTATACTCTATTGGTGCAGCACTCTAATAAATAAAACATTGGATCAACAAAAATAAGTATGTTAACGTTTACCACTATAAATTTTAAGTTAAGCCAACTGCTGCTATTGCTTTAATGCAAAGCAATGTTTTGAGTCTGGTGAATTACCTTTTCTAAGTAACATGAACTTAATAATTGCATTAATGCAAGTATTTAAGTTGATCCAACATAATGTTTTAAGTAAGGTGAAGAAGCTCGCGCATGCAGGAGATTGAAACTGGGCCGTTTACACCTCATCAAATTGTATTTTACATTAACAGAACTTAAAATTAAATAATTTTCTGATTAACTAAAAATTTTAAACTGACGCAAGTAATAGTATATTGAATCAATAGGCATCATTTGTGTGTCATCCAAACTCAATAACATAACAATTGCAAGTAAAAAGTCGAACAGTATCTCACAACTTGATTTTTTATTTCACAACAATATATATACTTAAGTAATGACTAAAGGTTCTCTGAATGAGTTTTTACAGTGAGTTACTACCCTCTGGTGACCTTTGTGGCCAAAAAAGGCCATGCACACAACTGCTATTAAATTACCATACATCAATATTTTTTTTCAGATTATTTTTCATAAATCTCTTAATGTTAACCCTTTATATGCCAGTTCTCTTGTGACCTTCGTGGCCAAAAATGTCTCATAGACTTCCATTCACATCAAATCTTTTAATCTCACTGCCATTATGGTATAAAACCATGAATTCTGTATTGATAGCATTTCATTCCAAGACTCTTATCACCACCAAAACCCCTACTATTTATTTTATGGGGGAAAAAAAATCAGTTTTTGTGTTTTTTTGGAAGAAATTGTGGAAAACTTCAAATATATAAACTGACATATAAAGGGTTACAATTCTGAAAATGATTTAATGTTTGGTAGTTTTGAACAAGTCTGAAGGTGTTTAAAAGATTTACGTGAAAAAAATCTGACAAAAATGATGTAATTTATAGCAGTTTTAGTGTGCGTGGCCTTTTTTGGCCACGAGGGTCATGAGAGGGTAGTAAGGAGGAAAAGGGCATAAGGGTTAACAATAAGTGTTTTTTTCAGCGGGAAACTCAACACAAGTGCTCGCCATTCAATCGCCCAAAATATAGAAATCTACAAAATGTCAAAACTTTTTTAAAACCAAATCACAGCATGGATTCTTCTCTGGTGTTCCTCTATGTCATGATGTCTTTCAACCATTTTTATCAATCCTTGAGCCGTCAAGTGTGGAGTCTTTAACCCTCTGGAGTCTCCAAAAGCACCAAATCCAGACTTCTTCATCACATCCAGACTAGAAAACAAAGCAGCGTGGAGCCCTACTGTAAATTTACCTCTAAAGTTCTGGCTGTAAACTCCATGAGGCCAGTTTCAGTTTGATGATGATATACCAAATAAAACTGGAGACAAGCTCAAATATATTTAGTATAAAATGATAGAATTAGATGGAACCCTCTTATATGTTATATTTGACACCTTTGTTCACATTTGCAACATTTAAAATTCTTGATTGAGAATGATAGTGTTTTGAAAGTTAAAAAAAAGGTTCAAAATCACATTTTAAGGGACAAAATGCACAAAATGACCAAAACACACACAAAATTACAAAATAAAAAAATCACATTTTAAGTTGGACTAAAGGACTAAAAAAAGACACAAAATGACCAAAAAAAAGACTCAAAATGACTAAAATAAGACACAAAATGACCAAAAAATACACAAAATGACTACAAAAAGACACAAAGTGACTAAATAAAGAGGTAATAGTTTACAATAACATCTAAGTAATGTTTATAGATGGTTTATAAACCAACTATTAACCATTTACAAAGTGTTATACATATTTAACCATTAAATGTTTTCAATCATTTACAGGTACATGAATATTTTAAAATCATTAACATACTTAATATGGTGTTAAAAATGTTATAAAGAGTGCAACTAAAACTATTAATAAACTATTCATTATAAAGTAATTGTTTGCTAATGGTAAAGTAACTATAAACTTACATTAATATACCATCTATTTGTCATTTATAAATGATTTAGTTAGTTATTTTATAAATTAAAAAAGATTTAAAAAAAAAAAACACAAAATGACCAAAAAAGAAAGAAATAGACACAAAAAAGATACAAAGAAGACACAATAAAAGACACAAAATGACCAAAAAAGACACAAAATGACTTACAAAGACACACAAAAAATGACCAAATTTGTTACGCTAAACAAACAAGACACAAATAAAATCGAGTCCCACTAGAATAAAAACCAGAGTTGGATGACAGGGTCACACACAATCACAACATCACATTTATGTTGGTTTTTCTTTGTTTCTTTTTGGTTCAAAATTTTGATCCAGTAAGTCAGAATAAAATATCAATCATTATCAGGTCATATAGGTGAGGTTGTGCTGAAAAAAAACCCCAACATGGCATTTAAAAGTTTTTTAAGTGGTGTATAGAGGGAGGATGGAAAGGATTCAGAAATGGAGTAAATAACCCAAAACTCCATAGAGTTAATTGAGCACGAGATGGCCTTCAAATAGGTTTCATCCTAAATATGTTTAGCTTGAAGCCCTATCAGATATCACTGGAAATAGAAACATCACATCAGTCTCATGTCTCTCATGTGTGGGCCTGTTGCTCTGAGCTGAGCCAGGGGACACCCAGTGTTTCTAAATCCACAGGCTGGTTTAGCTGTGGGGGCCCCGAGCGTCCCACGTATCCCCCCCCAACGAGTCACAATGGCTGAGCGGAAGCTGCCCTGCTGCTGCAGATCGAGCATTTCCCAGCGGCGGAGCACAATGGGGCCAAACCTGCCTCCATCCCTGCAGTCTAATCTGGTTTCTGTCCCTCATTCACAGCCTCGGTCCGGACGAATGACAGCCCACCATGCGGTGCATTGGCACAATGGTGCTAATAACGCCGCCGAGCGTCCCCGCTTCTCCTGTCACACAGTCACCGTTTGTGACAAAATGGCTGCTGATTGAAGGGTTCCTGTGTGAATGAAGACTCTGTGCACGGATCTAATTAAAGCACAATGCAGCAATTACTGCTGTTCTCTATGGGAGCAGAATCAGACACCGCAGGGAGAAAACACACACACATACACAGGTACGTACCCACACACATACACACAGCAGCTCAACAAAGGCAGGTCATGTGGTGCTTTTACGTCCTCACAGCTGAATTTAGTGTCACAGTGTGGACTTCCTGTGGGTTTCAAGAGTGAAAACATCTCTTGTGAAATTTCCAGATCAATTGCCAAATAATTTGGGTCAAATATTGTGAAAAATCTCCACCACAACCCCCAGGTGACATCTTGAAATGCTTCCCTTGTCTGATTAACCCTCTGGAGTCCACGAAAGCGCCGGAGCATGACTTCTTCATGACATCACAACGTAAAAACTAAGCAGCATGGAGCCCTGCTAAAATTTTGGCTTTTCAAGAAGTTTCCATGTCCAATTTAGTGCGTCAACTCTTTTTCAGTAAAGGTAAAAATAACCACAACCAAGTGTAACATGATGATTTACTTTTTTGCAGAGATTTTTCCAATTTTGCAGTTGTGCTTTTCAACATATTTAATGCAATCTTTTGTGTTTACTGTTTTTTTGTGTGATTTTGGGGTATTTTTGTGTGTTTTTTATAATTTGTTGTTTTGTTGTGTTATTTGTTAATTTTTGTGTTTTTCGTTAGTTTGTTTTTTTGAATATTTTTTATGTGTTTTTTGTGTTTTTTATGTGTTTTTTTTGTAATTTTTTTATTGTGTTTTTTGTGTGTTTTTTATGTGTGTTTTTCGTAATTTGTATGTGTGTTTTTTGTATTTTTTTGTGTATGTTTTTGTGTGCTTCAAAATGTTGATCCAGTAAGTCAAAATTACAAAATAATAATCAGGTGAGATTGTGCTGAAAAAGATAATACCAGCATGGCATGGTGATCATTCTTTAAGTTGCATATACAGGCAGAATGAAAAATAGGAAAAAAACAAAAAACAAAACAACAACAGCTACAACAAAATTGCCCCAAACTTTCAAGGGTTAACAAACCAAAACAAACAATATTCAGTCTACGGTGTCTGAAAATCTTTGGTTTTAACTTGCAGGAGTTTGAATCTCATTCCACCAGATTTCTCAAATGTCTTTGTTCTTTATTATCATTAATAAATAATTATGTGTTATTTATTTATTATTTAATTATTTATCTGCATTAGAGAGGCCTGTTTAAAATTGTCAGCACTGCTTTAACAGATTGCAAAGGAGGTGACTGCATCTCTCAGCATTGCAGAACATTTTTTAAGGGTTCTCCTATGTACATAAGAGTTTGGGAAACGTGTCAAACTGAGGAACTTCCTATGAAACCTTTTTTCCTGAGATATAATTCATATGATATTCAGAATCAGAAGCCTTTATTGTCATTGCACAGAGTAACAAGTACTAGGACAACGAAGTTTGCCATCAAACCGTCCAAACATATACTTAAAACACACATACAATATGACAGAGGCACAACATGACACAGACTTATGACATGCCACAGGGGAGGGGGGAGCCAGCATATTCTATGAAATGTGATGACTGCTGTTGGACCTTACGTCTAATAGCTGTTTTAAATATCATGATCAGCAACATGTACTCATCCCAACTTAGCAGATACTGAGACTTTGTCACAGCCGAAGTGTCGCTTTCTGCTTGCATGCATAACTGATTTTTAAAATAAACTCATGTGTTAATAATAATAATAATAATAATAATAATAATAATAATAAATATTATTATTATTATTATTATTATTATTATTATTATTATAATTATAATAATAATAATTCATTATATTTATGGGCGCCTTTCTGAACACTCATGGTCACCTTACAAAGTCAACAATTAAAACACTCAGTCCATCAAACAAGCAGTCATAAAAGCAGGCATAAAACTACACAATACACAAATACTAATAAAACGACATAATAATAATACTACTGATAATATAAGCAGATGAAATTAAAGGGAGTAGGCCTGTCTAAAAAGATGGTTTTCAGGTGTGATTTGAAGGTGGAAAGATCTTGACCCCATGGTGACCAGATGGGCAGGTGGGAGGATGAGCTGGATGGAGGAAGAGGACCTGAGAGAACGGGCAGGTGTCTTGATATGGAGAAGCTCTGTGAGATACTGAGGGGCAAGATTGTTGATGGCCTCGAAAGTAAGGAGGAGGATCTTGTAGATTATGCGGTATTTGAGTGGGAACCAGTGGAGTTACTGTAGGACTGTTATGTGACTGATGGAGGGGGTTCTGGTGATGAAACGGGCAGCAGAGGTTTGAACCAGTTGTAGTTTATGGATGAGTTTGTCAGGGCGCAAGAGATGGGCGCAAGCGAGAGATGTTATGTAAATGGAAATATGCTGACCGAGGGACGTTATTCATGTGGGACTGGAATGATAGGGAGCTATCTAGGATGACACCCAGACTCTGAACTTGGGGAGAGGGGAACACAGAAGAATTGTCAATGGAGATGGAAAATTAATTTATTTTAGAGAGGATGGATTTGGTGCCAATCAGGAGGAGTTCTGTTTTTTCACTGTTGAGTTTGAGGAAGTTTTGGGTGAACCAGGATCTGTTTTCTTGAAGACAGTTTGATAGGGAGGTGGGAGGGAGGGACGTGGTGGGTTTGGTGGACAGGTACAGCTGGTTGTCATCTGCATAGTAATGGAATTGAATGTTATATTGATGGAAAAGACGGCCAAGGGGGAGAAGGTAGATGATGAACAAAAGGGGTCTGAGGATAGAACCTTGGGGAACACCAGAGGAGAGGGGGGAGGAGTGGGACAAACTGAGTACGGCCTGAGAGATATGATTTAAACCTGTCCAGGGGTGTATCAGATAATCCAAGGGAAATGGTGTCAAATGTCGGACTCAGGTCCAGGAGGATGAGAATTGTTAGAAGTCCAGAGTCTGCAGCCATAAGGAGGTCATTGGTTATTTTAACAAGAGCTGTTTCAGTGCTGTGAAGGGGACGGAAGCCTGACTGGAACTGTTCATAGAGACTATTGTGGGAGAGGTGGTCATGAATCTGAATTTTTTAAAGGAAGGGGAGGTTGGAGATTGGTTGGAGGTTGTTGAAGTTGCTGGGGTCAGCACCAGGTTTATTTAGAAGGGGGATTATTGCAGCTGATTTGAGGAGTGATGGAACAGTATCAGAGATGAGAGAGGAATGGATAATTGCAGTTATAAAAGGGGCCAGGGAGTGAATGCAAGATTTAACCAATATAGTGGGGAGAGGATCAAGTTGGCAAGTTGATGGTTTAGATTTGCGGACGAGGTCGGTTATTTCAACAGCAGAGGGGAGGGTGAAGTCAGAGAAAGAATGTGAAGAAGAGTTTTGAAAGTCAAGGGAGGGTGTGAGGGTTGAGATCTGGGGGGCTAACTGCCGGTGGATACGGTCAATTTTTGTATTAAAAAATGTCATAATGAAGTGTTCACAGGAAACAGTTAATTTAGGCCATAAAACCACCTGACTAAGGTTAGAGTAAAAGTACTGGGGTTGGTCTGGAAAACAAAGACTTCCACACTGAACTACTGGATTCAGTTAAGCTGGTTGACTCCAAAAACCAGAACTGACTCTTGGCTTCACACGGGAAACAAACACCAGCCTCCTGGGTCAAAGTCCAGGGGTTCATTTGATCTGTCCATCACCCTGAACAGACCTCCATGTACCTTTATACAAGACTCAAATATATTTGCTTTTAACTACGCATGAGCAAACACATGGTGTCAGTCTTGCACATCCTGAGGTGATTTGGATTGTTGTTTGTGCACTTCCTCAGAAATTAACGCTACGCTACTGCACGATGCAATATGCATTATAACCATGAGGAGCAGTGTACTGAAGTGTAATACTGCCATTTTCCTGAAGTGTTTGGTTTATGGGTCTAGCGTACCATCTATGATAGAGCACCTTACACCTTTTATGCTGTCATGAACTGAGAACTAACATCAGTTCAACCTCCTCAAGTGTTGCCATAGCCATGTTTTTTTTTGACGAGGGTGAAAAGTGGCCACCGGGAAAGTCTCAGGCCACACCCTCTCAAAAGTCCACTCACTCTGTGCGTCCCCACTACAAGTTAGCCCCCAGAGGGATTTAGAGACTCCCGCGGTGACGTATGGTTTTTGCCGTCGCTAACTGTGAACAAAGTCAGCAGCTGAAAGCAGCATGGCTAATTATGCACAGAGTCTCCCTGATCATAAACATAGTGATTGTGAATTAACGACATCACTAACTGTGCAGACAGTGTCCGGTGCTCATTGTAAACAAAAAGAGATCGCTAAGTGAACACCTCCTGCAGCAGCAGCACATACACACTGTACTGCTACAGAGCTAATTGTAGCTAACTGCCGATAACGGCGGCTCTTCTTAACAAGCCGGCCTCCGGCTCGTTAGCAGCTCGTTAACAAGAGTAAGAAGGAGTTGCTGTATTTGTCTCCAGTCATTTTCTTGAAAAATAGTTGCTAAGGGGGTCGGAAAAGTCGCAAAATTTTGCAACAAAGTCGCTCAGCTGGGAACACTGCTTTGTCGGCTTTTACAAATGGCGTGTGTTGTTGTCCTGTAGAGTACTACGTCACATCCCGCTTAGTAGGTCACATCCCGCTTAGCAATCTGGGCTTTTTTCAGGGGAGAAAAAATACCCTGCTCTTCCACAGGGACGAAAAAAGGCCCAACAAAAGCCGACTCCGGACAGCTCATATTCAAATTAGGGGCGTTTCGGCGAGTGAGACCCACCTCATTCCGGGTATATTCCGGTAGTGGAAACAGCCCTCATGTTGGTTTACAATACACCATGCACATTCAAAGCTCTACTTCTGGGTTTTTTTAAACACTTACGCTGTCTGGTTTATGTGGTGCTCCCTCTAGAAAAATCCTCCAGTCCGTGTTGTACATTTACAACAATTACATGAACATTTACGTTCACAACACAGCTGGTTATCTACAGGCATTCGTATGGTTCAAAAGCAAGTAGATCTGAGCCCCTTACTCCAAGCATCATATGAGGAGAACATCTAGTTCTATATTTTTATACTAAATATAGTTGACCTTATCTCCAGTTTTATTTGGCCTATCATCATCAAACCAAAATGGGCATGAAGTATCAAAACCAGACCTTTACAGGGAAGCTGAAGGCAGAGCTTCACGCTGCTTTATTTTTACAGTGTGACGTCATGAAGAAGTCATGTGCATACCTGTCAGGCATACTGTTTTGGCTGGGAAAGTCCCGTATTTTACCCTTCTTTCCTTCCGTCCTCTCGTATTAGTATTTTCCCGTAAATCTCCCGTATTTTAACTGGGCCCGGGCACACCTGGATTAATCACTTTGTCCAATGGCAGACAGGAAACAAAGGAGCTGGCTGAAGTTCAGGAAGTAATGCAGCTGTGCATAAAGCCAATTGTAGTTTATAAGTGGTTGACAAGTGATTTTAGCTTTCTTGTACACCTGTCTAAAAATGTAAGGGATACTGGAGCTTGGTTGGGGAGGCGGGACTGCTCGTGATTTCCCTTATTTTCAAATCCAAAAGTCCTGAAAAGACCTGAAGCTGCAAATTTGGCATCTTGGCTGGTGTTTTTTGGGGCTTACTTATCAAAAATATTTACTTTTAAAGCACCCTTTGAATGAAGCTGAACGGTTTGCTGTTGATAACTTAGAAACAAATTTTTAGCCACAGAAAGAAGGAGGAAGGACGTAAAACGGGGCCTAAACAATCACCAGTTCACCACTCAACCAAACCAGCAGCCCCTCCACAGTGAGAGCGGCCGATGGGACTGGTCAGATGTGACGGGACCTCCGCGAGGGGACCCCACTCTGCACTTGACATTCATCTCCTCTCAGATCACTTGAGTGTGACTTTCCCTCGGCTCTGCCCAGCGTGGAGCCTGCGAGAGCCCCGACGACAACGCTGACATGCATTGTTGGCGTGTCACCGGGTTCTGGAGAGGGCCACGTGCGTCCAGTCGGCTGAGACAAGTGCTCCCATACATGATGTCAGACATGAGAACGGACGGCCTCCAGAGCTGAACACACAAAGAGACTTATGGGCTCAGGGGACCGTTGGAGCCGGCTGCTGGACGCGCTTTGTCAATGACGTCTTCGTGTTCTCCCGCAGCCAACGGGAATTTACATTTTTAGCGTTCTACGTGGCTGATGCTCTCATACAGAACAATTTGTGCAGGTTGAGTGCTCGAGAGTCCCGCTCAAGGACACTTGAGCAAGAAAAATACTCAGTGAAGCTGAAGCATCTGCAGCCTTTTGAATGGAGGATAATCTCTCAGACAGCGGGCCGCGCTGCCACAGAGTGGATTAGGAGGGAAATCAATTAACGCTAAACGCAGAAATGTTCACACATACTCTTTTTAAGTCATTTTAGTTACCGGTAGGCATCTGTTTCTTTTTGTCAATTTGTGTCTTTTTAGTGGTCATTTTTACATCTATTTTTGGTCAGTTTGTCTTCTTTGTTGGTCTATTTGTGTCTTTTTTTTTGTTAATTTGTGTCTTTTTAGTGGTCATCTTTACATATTTTTTTGATAATTTTGTGTCTTTTTTGATAATTTTGTGTCTTTTGACAATTTGTGTCTTTTTTGTGGTCAATTTTACATCTTTTTTTGCTAATTTTGTGTCTCTTTTCATCATTTTGTGTCTTTTTTTGTCAATTTGTGTCTTTTTAGTGGTCATTTTTACATTTTTTTTTTAAAAATTGTGTATTTTTTATCATTTTGTGTCTTTTTTGGTCAATTTGTGTCTTTCTTTGGGTCAATTTGTGTCATTTTTATATCTACAGTCATGGAAACATTCTTGATAATAACCAAAATACTGGTAGGCCTCTGTTTCTGCAAACCACAGACAATGTCAAATATCTACATTTCTCAACCAAAAATACATTGAATATGAATGTTTGCACCACTGGAACACGTTCACATTGACACGTGACTACCATCACTAAAACCATGCTGGTAAATATGTGATAAAGGCTGTTTATAAACCTCTGACCCAAAAAACCTGTGTTTTCTGTAAAATATCACCAAATATCGGTAACACTTTACAATAACCATCTAAATTATGTTTATAGATGGTGAATAAACCAAATATTAACCACTTACAAAGTACTACAATTAAGTCTACATATTTAATCTTTATATAACGTTTTACAAGCATTTTCTTAAAGCTATATAAATAATTTGGAAATCATTAACAAATGCTTAAAATAGTGTTTAAAATGTTATGAGTGCAACAATAAACCGTTAATAAATAGTCCATTAATAAACATTATTAATCAGAATTGAATTGTTTGTTAATAGTAAAGTAACTATTAACTTACATTAATAAACTATCCATTTACCATTTATAAATGATGATTTAACATTAATAAACTATCTATTTACCATTTATTAATGATGGTTATTGTAAAGTGTGTAAATATCCACCGTTTATTTTAAAAAGAAACTGTAAAAAGAGACGTTATCGTCCGAGTTGGAACTTTCCAACTGTCCTTGAATGGAACACTGGTTGCAAATGTTTCCGCTTTTGTCAGAATAACTTTATTCTACATGTGTCATTAAAAATGTGTCCAAAAACAAAGCGTTTGAACAAAAACATTCAATTCTGCTCCTCAGTGACTTTGTGAAGCCATAAGTGATTCTGCTACGTTACAAATATGCACTGAAAAATATTAAAACACTTGGTTATAGTTTGACACCAAAACCACTAGTTTAAAGTTAGGCAAATAATAACAGGTTTACGCTTAAAAAAAATGTTGATTTCAGACATAACTTTCACCAACGGGACGTGAACGCCGGTCTCCTTAATTTTGATAATCCTGGGTTTGTTGGTCCCACACAACGACAAACATATTCTTCTTTACACATCATATTACTATGTCACAAACAGAAAGTTTTATGTAAGGAAAGTAACTGTAGCAGCTCTAACGGAGCAGAATGACTACTTCTTCTTCTTCTTCTTCTTCTTCTTCTTCTTCTTCTTCTTCTTCTTCTGTGTTCCTACTGTAGCATTCGAGAACATGAGAACAACACTGTAAAAAAGGTGTGTCTAAAAACCAGATAAAAACAGTAAATCTGAGGGAAATGATCTTACTGCATGGACGGATAATTTCACTTGACAAGATTTCTTAAATTAAGATTATTATTATCTAGAAAAAAGCATGTTGAACACTTAAAATAAGATTATAATATCTAACACTTCTAAATCTAAAGTTTTTTTTATCTTGGTAAGAAACAAATTGTCAGGTCACTCTGCTCGGGCCAGTTCATCACTGCTGGCAGCTTTAATTTATCTTGTTTTAAGAGTTAATTTCATCATTGTGTCTTTTTAGTGGTCATTTTCACATCTATTTTTGGCCAGATTGTGTCTTTTTTGGTTAATTAGTGTCTTTTAAGTGGTCATTTTTACATATTTTTTGGGTAATTTTGTGTCTTTTTTGATCAATTTGTGTCTTTTAAGTGGTCATTTTTACATATTTTTTTGGTAATTTTGTGTCTTCTTTGATCATTTTGTGTCTTTTTTGAACAATTTGTGTCTTTTAAGTGGTCATTTTCACATATTTTGTTGGTAATTTTGTGTCTTTTTTGTGTCTTTTTTGGTCAATTTGTGTCTTTTTAGTGGTCTTTTTTACATATTTTTGTTGGTAATTTTGTGTCTTTTTTGATCATTTTGTGTCTTTTTTGGTCATTTTGTGTCTTTTTTGATCAATTTGTGTCTTTTTTGATCAATTTGTGTCTTTTTTGATCAATTTGTGTCTTTTTTGATCATTTTGTGTCTTTTTTGGTCAATTTGTGTCTTTTTTAGTCAATTTCAGTCTTTTTAGTGGTCTTTTTTACATATTTTTGTTGGTAATTTTGTGTCTTTTTTTATCATTTTGTGTATTTTTTCAGTCATTTTTACATCTACAGTCATGGAAACATTCTTGATATTAACAAAAAATCATGAATAAAACCATGGAAAATGTCTAGATATCAACAAGATAAATGATCTAACAATTCTAAATCTAAAGTTTTTTTTTCTTGGTAAGAAACAAATAATCATCAGGTCACTCTGCTCGGACCAGTTCATCACTGCTGGCAGCTTTAATTTATCTAGTTTTAAGAGTTAATTTCTTATTTTAAGTGTTCAACATGCTTATTTCTAGATTTAATAATCTTAATTTAAGAAATCTTGTCAAGGTAAATTATCTGTCCATGCAGCAAGATCATTTCCCTCAGATTTAGTGCTTTTATCTTGTTTTAGACACACCTTTTTTTTTGCAGTGAACCTAATTAAAGAGTGTGATATACTGTAGTTGAAAGCTCCAGAACATGGAAGTAAGTGTTTTGTTGAATGAAGCTACAAGCTAAAGTTTGAAAGTATAGTTACCAGAAAAAGGGAAGAGTAAGTGGATCTTTAGGTTTGAGAGGACCGGGTCTTTAAGCTGCTGTTATTCAGAGTTGGGACAGTGCCATAAATCAAGTGCAGTAAGTGATAAACAGAGTCCGACCTGCTGGGTGTGAATGAATCTGTGTCATCAGTTCGTCAGACAGCGAGACGGGCGGAGACGGCAGGGAAGTCTGTGTCCACTTTATTGTCCTGCAGGACAGAGGCTGATGGGTCTCTAAAAGACTGACAGATCTGTGTTGGCCTGCAGCCAGCACACACACACACACACACACATTCTTGTACTTCTATTTTTGTGAGGGCCCTCATATTGGAACAGTGAATTCCCTAGCAAGGTTATAATAGTTTGGGATTTTTCATTAGTTTTAGTTTTAATTTCGTTGTGAATTTTTGTTTTCAAATTCAGTTAGTTTTAATGAGTTTTTAGAGTGAGTTTTTTTTTTAAATGTTTTAGTTTTAGTTTAGTTTTTATTGGTTTTAGTTTTTTGTAATGGGGTATTTGTTTGGTGGGAGATTAAAAGAGGTCACAGTAAATTTTGCCTTTATTTCCTTTTTCTTATCTTCATTATGTATGAAAAAAGTTGACAAAGACGAAAAACGAAGGACATTTTCACTATAATTTTAGTTAGTTTTGTAACCACACAATACACTTTCAGTTAATTATCATTATCATGTAACCTTTAACCCTTAAAACAAAGTCTGAAATCTCAAAAAAGCCTTTAAAGAAGTGAGGACCGGCCAAAATGTCCTCACTTTGCAAACATCTCCTCACTCTGTTGGTTAAAAACGTGTTCTGGTCCTCACTATGTAGGAAGTACACACACACACACACACACACACATACACACAAACACACAAACACAAACACACACACACTCTCACACACACACACACACACACACAGCCCAGCATGGGAACTTTCGGGGCCGCTGGTTTGGATGAATGGCTGACGGAGGTGGAGGGCAGATTGTCAAACTATTAGTGTCAAACATGGGATTCAAAATCGTGTCCCCCGCCAGTTAATGGAGAAAGAAACACTGCAATCTGTTATTTTAACTGATTAAGAGTGATGTGCAGAAAAACACCCCTCTTTTACCGCTGTGGCACGATGAATGACAAAGACAGAAACTACAGCATTAAAAAGTAATACATTCTGCTTTTCAGGGAAATTAATCACTACTTTCACAACTTTCCGTCTCATGTGATGGATATCCCGGTCGTAGTGATGTGTTGGTCGCAAACAAGCCGGTTCAAAGAGCCAGCTCTTTTAACCCATAAGAACCCATGGTGACACGTGTGTGACAAACACTTTAAATCTTCTAAAATCTCCCATATTCAGCTTTATGTGTCACATACTGTGTCACTGGAAACAGAAATGTGTAAAAGTTTCATTTTAAAAAGTGTATTTTTTTGTTACTAGGCTAAGTTTAAACCAATGTAACAATTCTAATCCATTAATAGGGTGTCCTGTGTTGCATTTAACCTGTTCTGACCGATTTCCTGAACAAATTAAAGTCACAATTTTGATATATGTTATGGAGATGCAAAAGAAAAAGGCAAATTTGTGTCTCTGTAAGCAGAAAATGTGTCTAGTTTTTTTCTATTTTAAAATAAAAGATATCATAAACATAAATACCATAAACGCCCATTGTAACGTATATGTCACATCACAGATTTTTGACATTTAGGGGTAGTATTTTTTTTTAAAACATCAAAAATGTGTTCTATGTGGTCCACTTATAGAACACAGTCAGCAGTTTTTATTTTAGACTGTTTCACTTGTTTAATATTCAGATTCCACGGTTTTTGCCTCATTTCAAGAATTTTGAGAAAAATATACACAGATAAAAATATTTGTAGCTGCATCAAGAGAAGTTCACTAGTTTTTAGTCTGACTTTGCTGGTTTCAAGAAATATAATGCCTATTAAGTCTAAATTAGCCTATACCAACATTACTAATAGGTCATTATGAGCATTTATTAATATTATTTGTCAGAATTCAGCGAGGAGCCAAGTGCCTATAAGAGGCTGGACAAGAAAAGAAATATCTCAAGACATTTGGAATCAAAAGAAGGAATGTGAATGCCTTAAACAGCTGACAATGGAGAATTGTGTCCTTAATATCTGCAACAATATCCTCACTTTTTATCCTATCAATTTTTATTTTTTACTGTCAAAAGCTAGCCTAGAGAGAGAAACTCAAAAGTAGACTTGAAGTTGGCACTTTTTAGTTGACTAAAATGTTGTTGTTTTTTAAATGCAATGCCGGAAATAAGCTACATGTTTTTTTCAATTGAAGAATACAAATTGCTCTGGGCCTACACTATTGCAAAATTAAACATTAAAATGTAAAGATAGAAAAGTTTCATTTCGTATAATTTTTTGTCACAGTCAGAGGGAGACACTGCAGACGAGCTAAAGAGCCACATGAGGCTCTGGCTCTAGCATTTACTTATTATTACATATTGAGAAAATAGATCACGTGTATTTCATAAGAATCAAGAAAAATGCACTTGATGTTAGTTAGAATACACTAATTCTAAGGTCTTTTTGGGTTCATTAAGATCAGATATTTTAACTTGTTTTGGAAAGTCTTGACAAGACACATTTTCTCGTTCCATTGGCAGATCATTTTGCTGTTTTTAAGCAAAATACACCTAATTTTTAAACTTTTTTCCTTGTTTTTGAGAGCTGGCTTTTTGTAGTGTGGGAGCTGGCTCACGTTCCTCAGCGAGCCGTTCTTCTTTCTTTTTTTTTTACTTTTCTCGTTATGAAAAGTACCTGCAGGTGCTGCGGACGCTGACTACAGGTGTCATGGCAGGTGTACAGGTGTACAGGCTGTTTTTGATGCTGCCTTTTTGCACATTGTATTATATTTTTATTTATTATGTTGTTTATTTATTATTATTTTTACTCTATACCAGGGGTCTCAAACACAAATTACCTGGGGGCCGCTAGAGGCAGTATCAAAATGACCAAAAAAAGACACAAAATAACTAAAAAAGACAAAAAAAGGACCAAAAAAATACATAGAATTACCAAAAAAGACACAAAATTATTATAAAAAAGACACAAAATGACACAAAAAAGACACAAAATGACAGAAAAAAACTAAATTACTTAAAAAACAAACAAAATTACCAAAAAAAGACACAGAATTACCAAAAAAGACACAAAATTATTAAAAAAGACACACAACTATTAAAAAAAGACACAAAATTATTTTAAAAAGACACAAAATTACCAAAAAAAGACACAGAATTACCAAAAAAGACACAAAATTATTAAAAAAGACACACAACTATTTAAAAAAAGACACAAAATTATTAAAAACAGACACAAACACACACAACACGGTAAAGTGCCATTCATATAAAACTCACATTAAACTTTCATATCAAGGTGGGGGCCACAAAATATCGTCATGAGGGCCGCAATTGGCCCGCGGGCCGCAAGTTTGAGACCCATGCATTATACCAAAAACATTTTGTGTGTTTTCTTTGTCTCGATGACAGTAGTCGGCATTAACAAAGCACATTTACTTAATTGCTGTATTTAATTCCTATTTTTCCAGTACTTTACTTGTTTTGTTAGGTGTGTGTGTTTAAATAAAGAAAAATGTCAATAGCTGTCATTTTTTAATTTCTATGCTTGGGTTTTTATAGGCACTTTCTTTCTGCTTTGTGTACACTGTAAAAAATGTCAGTAGATTTTACAGTGAAAATATAAAATAACTATTTTTGTGGGGAGGGGGACTACACCATCAGGTTTTCCTTTATTGTCATTGCACAGAGTAACAAGTACTAGGACAACGAGATTAGCCATCAACCCGTCCAAACATATACTTAAAACACACATATAATATGACCTCAGCAACACCATGCCAACAGAGGACATCCAGTGCAAACCCACAGGAAACTGTTACCAATAGCAACCACTAACTGTTTATTCACTATTAAGACAGATTAATTTAGATACATTTATATAATGGAACATTATAGTTCTGTTGGTGTAGTCCCCCTCCCCACAAAAATAGTTATTTTCCATATAATAAATGATCGGACAGCCTTGGATATATCAATGTTCAACAACCACATATATTTTAGATGCATTATTAGTTTTTGTATGGTGTCAGATTTAAAATTTTGATATTTTTTCCACTTTTTGGGGGTTAAATCTTTCAATCAACATCATTTGATCAAAATGACCAAATACTGAATATATTTTCAGGATTTTAACCCTTTAAATACCATTCTGATTACTTCAACATGCTCTTCATTGACCAAAAAAAATCTGAAAGAGCGTTGCGGGACTGAGAGGGGATGAGGACATTTAGGGACACAAAAGAAGAAAACAGAGTAAAATTAATTTCTTTTCTTTCATCTCTGTCTCCCTGTCCTGTCCACCTCTGTCATATTGTATGTGTCTTTTAAGTATACGTTTGGACGGGTTGATGGCTAATCTCGTTGTCCTAGTACTTGTTACTCTGTGCAATGACAATAAAGGAAAACCTGATGGTGTAGTCCCCCTCCCCACAAAAATAGTTATTTTATTTTTTCACTGTAAAATCTACTGACATTTTTCACAGTGTACACAAAGCAGATAGAAAGTGCCTATAAAAACCTAAGCACAGAAACTAAAAAAGGACAGCTACTTGACCTTTTAATTTTTCTTTATTTAAACACACACACCTAACAAAACAAGTAAAGTACTGAAAAAATAGAAATTAAATACAGAAATCAAGTAAATGTGCTTTGTTAATGCTGACTACTGACATCTAGACAAAGAAAACACACAAAATGTTTTTGGTGTAATGCATGGGTCTCAAACTTGCGGCCCGCGGGCCAATTGCGGCCCACGTGACGATATTTTGTGGCCCCCACCTTGATATGAAAGTTTAATGTGAGTTTTATATGAATGGCACTTTACCGCGTTGTGTGTGTTTGTGTCTGTTTTTAATAATTTTGTGTGTTTTAAGTATACTTTTGGACGGGTTGATGGCTTTTACATAAATTTCATTCTAATTTACCTTTTAAGACCATTATGCAATTGATTAATACTGTAAAAAATATCTATAATGTTCCGTTGAAGAGTTCCCCAGAGTCGGCCAGTGGCGCCCCGACACTGATGTGGTCACGCCGCTGGTGTGGAACAACACTGAGCTGGATATTAATCTGCTCCTCTCATATTAAGGTCAATAGAGCCGCCCGGTCAGTCACAGCAAACACAGAGGAGACTGGCCTCGTAATCCATTTAGTGAGGGAAACCTGAGGTCAGGGGGGGTGAGGCTGGAGGTGGCGAGGGGGGCGGTGTTGTTCCTCCGTTCAGCATATCTGATTTAATACGCATCGGAGCAGGGGAGGCGAGGGAGGAGGGGGGGCGCTCCAAATAAACTCAGCGGATATTAAAGGTCAAAGGTGGTCCAACATGTGTTTTGTGAGACTGTGAAGAGTCCCAGTGGAGACAGATGTGGAGTCACACAGGTACGTCACACCAGCAGGTACACAAACACATCACAGCTCAGCACCAGAGACACAATAAAACCATACAAATACATGTTGAGATTAATTCATTTATAAAGTGCTTTACATGTGTACTAATTCACCTCATTTACTTCCCTAATTCATTTCCCCTTAGTTATTTATTTTTTATTCATATGACTTCGTAATAGGGCTGCAGCTAACGATTATTTTCATTATCGATTAATTTGTTGATTTATACACATAAAAAACAGAAAAATTGACAATTCACACAAAAAACATTAAAGACAAAATATTACATTAAAAATGCTGAATGCAAACTAGGGCTGCAACTCACGATTATTTTCATTATTGATTAATCTGACGATTATCATTATTATTATTAATTTTTTTTACCAAAAACACCCCAAAAAATAACAAAAAACACATAAAACACACAAAAAATTACATAAAAACACACAAGACACACAGAAAAAACACAATAATTGACAAATCACACAAAAAACATTGAAGACAAAATATTGCATTAAAAATGCTGAATGCAAACTAGGGCTGCAACTCACGATTATTTTCATTATCGATTAATTTGACGATTATTATTATTCTTTTTTTTACAAAAACCACCCCAAAAAATAACAAAAAACACATAAAACACACAAAAAATTACATAAAAACACACAAGACACACAGAAAAAACACAGAATAATTGACAAATTACACAAAAAACATTAAAGACAAAATATTACATAAAAAATGCTGAATGCAAACTAGGGGTGCAACTAATGATTATTTTCATTATCGATTAATCTGTCGATTATTATTATTTTTTTTTTTTTTTACAAAAAACACCCCAAAAAATCCAAAAAACGTCCTCAAATCTCTTGTTTTGTCCACAAACAAAAGAGATATTAAGTTTATTGTCATAAAGCAACAAAGAAACCAGAAATATTCACATTGAAGAAGCTGAAATCAGAGAATTTGGACTTATTGGGCCTCATTCATGAAACGTTAGTAGATTTGTGCGTAGATTTGCACATAAAAGCCTACGCTACTAAAAACCTACTCCGGATTCATGAACGCCGCGGGAAACTCAGATCTGATCGTAAACACGTGTGTATGATCATGAATGCCAATCCATCGTAAGGTGGCAGCGCGCTCCCGATAATCAGCAATTAGCATGAACCCCGCCCATGAATTGCTAATGACCACCATATAAGGAGGTGTGTAGAGGCATCCTGTCAACCTGTCAGTCATGGAACAAAGAAAAAAAGAACGAGAAAGAAAAAAGAATTTTTCCGAAGCGGAGATTTAAGTTATTTTGGGAGAAGTGGAGTCCAAAAAAAATTTTTTATTTTCATCTGTTAGTAGTGGTGTGACAGGGACAGGCAAAGCGAAAGCGTGGAGGGAGGTGACGGACGCAGTAAATGTGGTTTCTGTAGTGCAAAGAACTACGTCCGAGGTTAAATGTAAATGGTTTGACATTAAACTTGACGCAAAGAAACGCATTAGCGCACACAAAAAAAAGTACATCTGCCACAGGAGGAGGACGCTCAGAGTCCAAATACCCCGTTGGTGCGCTCTACAACGGCCCGAGTAGCCGCGTGCGCCTCATTGTATGCTCCTGTGGTGTCTGCGGGCTGGCCAGTGGGGTCATAAGCCACGGCGTCAGTGGGTAACCCCTATCCCCTATGGATATAGAAAGGTAAGTCCATATATAACACACACATGTGATTATGCAGGCTATATTCTTACCAATGAGCCAGCCGTCTCTCACAGCTCCATCCTCCAAACGCGTGCCAACTGCGCAATTACGCAGGATGAATGCGTCATGCGTCCCACCGGGCCACCGTGCCACAACGTTTAACAACACACACTTTGCGTCACAGATCAGTTGCACATTCACGGAATGAAAGTTTTTCCGGTTAATGTAAGCAAATGCATCACCGGATGGAGCCTTGATGCGTACGTGTGTGCAGTCTATGGCACCGATAACACCTGGCATGTTTGCAACTGCGCTGAACCCCTGCATTACTTCTGTCTGCCGTTGTGCGCCGTACGGAAATTGGATATACTCTGGCATTAATTTAATGATACCTCTGAGAACTGCAGGCAGGATGCGTCAATTTACATAGATAATTCACAATTATGAGTTTAATCTGAATCTTAATCCCGCCAATTGCCAACTAATTTAACTAAATATGTTATATTTTTAATCGTTTGCCATGTTTATATCACATGTTTCAAAGGCATCTGCGTATTGTGTACATAACAGAACGCATTATGAATTAAAATTGTAATTTCCAACAGTGACGAGCATTATTTATATGCGTTCTTAAATTTACACAAGCACTACGTGTGGTCAGCAGCATGTGTAGATTTTGTTAGTAGCTACGAAAAGATCGGAGCTACTAAAATATTGATGAATGCGGAGATGCACGTAAATTTCCGTTTGCGAACGGTTTACACACAAATTCGTTCTGCTCACGTTTCATGAATGAGGCCCAATGTCTTTAAAAACCTGCTCAAACCAATTAGTGGAGTATCAAAATTGGATAATCAAAATAGTTGATGATTAATTAAATAATCGATTATTTTTCGATTAATCGATTAATTGTGGCATTTGAGTATTTAGTTTTGCATTTAATTTTTTTCTTCATATAAACAACCAAAATACCAAGAGGGGAAAAAAATAAATAAGTTTGGGGGAAGTACTTAAAAAAATAATGAAAAAATATGTATAAAATAAATGAAATTCAAATTTAAAATGTAAGTACAAAGATAAATAAATAGATAATCTAATTAAAAGAAAACCTTATATTTATGTCACATTTGATCAATTAATTAATATCTTTTATTTTACAATTTTAACATTCTACTACAGTAAGTGCATTTAAAGGCACATTCAATTGATCGAGTGAATTATATATTTATTTTTGATTTGATAGCTTCTGTCTTCACATTTCTTCTTTTATAATTGGACAAATTGTTAAATAAATATATTCTTATATAAATAATAATATAATAATTATATAATAATTATATATAAATAAAATAATTATATAATAATTATTATTAATAATAATTAAATAATATATTTCTTTTTTACATTTTACTGTAACAGCTAAATTCACCTCATATTTATGAAAAAAAGAAGACATAAATTTGACACTGCTGGCATGGAGAACTTAACTCAAAGGAACTCAAGTTACAGAGTTTATCAAATCAATCTATCACCAACAATATATATTACAAGATTAAAAATACAGGAAACTAAATACAAGTCAACAAATTGAAATGAAATAAAAATTCTAACTATAAAAACATAACGCAGAATGAAATTCCAGATAAAAAATGTCCTTTTTTTCAGGTGTTAAATCCTGGATTCATGTAAGAATCTTTAATAATGATACTGCCCTGCAGAGTCTCACTGCAGTAACTACACAAAGGGTTAAACTGAGAAAAACTGCTTTAAAGTTGTTTTTTAAAAGTGTTTTAACTGACCAGCCAAATGGGTTATAGGTAGATAAGTGATATGACACTTATTTGTACATGTATTGATGATGTCATTTTCATGCTCAAAAATCATGAAGATTTATTTGACCTTTGACCCCAAAAACATACACAGCATTGCTGTAAAAGGTTCTAATAGTAATGATAAACAGAGTGCAGTAACTTCTTATTTCAGCATTTATATTTTGTTTTCAGTGAATAAACATTTTCAAATTGATTTTGTTATAAATGTATTTAAAAGTGTTTAGCAACTCTTTTCAAAGTTGTTGGATTTTAGACTTAATATTTAAAAGAAGTGTTATATTTTAGTCTTAATATCATTGTATCTCACTTTTTTTTTTTACTTCATCACTATCTAGATAATAATTTCCCTATCAAATAAACTTATAATTTCTATTATTTTTATGTTTAAATTAGTATATACATCCAAAACAGACTGTGGTAAGTGCAATTACTGCTTGGTTTTGAGTTGGATTTTGTGGTTTTTGTATCATTATTTCTTTGAAATAAAGCAAAACTGTTATTTAAAACTTTGTCACAAGATAAAACAGACATCAAGGAGTTAATTTTTTTTTTGTTATAACTAAATTTTGACCAAAAATGTAGTTACTGCAGTTAGACTTTGTATGGGAGTGTATATTTAAATATTTTTTCATGTTAAATCGCAACAGGTAAAATGACTAAAGCTGTCAGTTAAATGTAGTGGATTATAAGTATAGAGTGACTTAAAATGGAAATAATCAACTTAAATACAACTTCCATAACATTTTGCTCAAGTACAGTACTTGAGTGAATGCAAAAAGTTACATTCCAGCACCGATTACAGGCTGTGCAGGTTTTAATGATATTTTTTATCTTATTGGTGTCAGATAATTAATAATAATAATGACCATGAGAAAGACAGTAACAATAGATCAATAAAATTATAGTTATATATCCAAGTTGCCTATCAATTTAGGTATAAGTATGTCTTCATAGGAATATTGTGATAAAGAGTGTAAATGCTTTTGCAAGGATGTGGTTTTGATTTTTAATTTAATTTAATTTATTTTATTTTTTTAATTTAAATAATTTTTCTTCTCTCTGTTTCTTTTCTTTTTTCATTTTTAAACCATTTTCTTTATTTTCATGTTTTGATGAAAAGACTTGATGTTATGTTTACAAAATGTATTATTTGCTTTTTTTTTTTCTTCAAATAAAAAGTTTAATAACAAAAAAATTATAGTTTGATTTGATCAGAATTCCACAAGAATGAATAGACTTTTGTTCAGTCTAAGTTTGAACTCTGGAGTTTTTTTTTGTGTGTCTCTGTTTAATTATTTTATTTATTTTTTTATTTTTAATAATCTGTCCTACCTCTTCAGCAAACCTCTTGGATTTTCCATTAACGCATTTATTATCTGAGATTTTTTTTTATCTTCCTCAGATCCTGTGAAGAAGTTATTGTGTTGCAGTGTGTGACGCAGGCTGGACGGCGTGTGTCCCACGCTGGGGACAGACATGAAGCAGCTCTGTGGAAGTCATCAGTATCAGATGGCGAGATGGGGGAAAAGATTTCTCACGCAACACTTTTAAAAAGACATTTAATATTATTATTGCTCCGAGGTGAGATTATTTCCATATGGCGACCCTTCAAGTGATACCATCATTTTTTAACAGTTATGATTTAACTTCCGTGTTTTATTTTCATTTCATTTGAGTCATTTCATCGTTGAGGACTTGAGCCGGACTCACGCGCTGATACCGTCTGTGATCCAGCTGCAGATGGTCCTTTTATTCTCCCGCCACTTTTTACTGTTTCAGCAAATTTTTACATGAAAACACAACTTTATGTCAGGACTTCTCAGAGAGCATCAGGAACAGGAGAGTTTTTATTCGATTGTTGCTCCACTTATAGAAAGGACCAGGCGGCAACCTCCGGATCTGAGCAGGGAGGCAAACCAGGAAGTGCCTTAAGCTGCATTCTGCCGAAAATTCCAGCAGGGTGCGCTAAGTTTGGCTGCAAAAACATTTATGTCCATTCATTTCAAAGCAAAATGAGAAAACTTCTCACTTGATTTATTACCTCCGATTTTTTTTTAGGACAACACAGGTGGCTAACAAGGTGAGCCATCATCAGGAGAAGCAGAACAATGCGTATCCACAGCAACGTGTCAATAAAGTTATATATAACATTATATAGATATAAAAAAGGACGTTTAGAGGTTTGGTCTCATAACTTCGACCCCTTCACTGTATTTTCACTTAATGGCAGTTTATTTGAACGTTTACTTTTGTTTTCACATGGAACCTCCGGATCTGAGCAGGGAGGCAAACCAGGAAGTGCCTTAAGCTGCATTCTACCGAAAATTCCAGCAGGGGGCGCTAAATTTGGCTGCAAAAGCATTTCTGTTTTGTAGGACAACACTATGGTCTCAATCGCTCGTAAAAAAGCTTCTTCAAGACAGTTTGATGTTAATAGTTCTAATAATGGCCCCATTTAGAAGAAAATAGAAGATAAAAAATCGTATGATTTGGGGCGGGGCTACCTTTGATTGACAGGTCACTAACAAGGCGAGCCGTCATCAGGAGAGAAGCAGAGCAATGCTTATCCCCGGCAACGAGTCAATAAAGGGATATATGACGTTATATAGATATAAAATCACATATAATCAGATAGAAGCGTATCCTTGAAGTCATCAATTCAAGTTTAATAATTAATTGATTAATTTATTTTACTTAGATTTTTAGAAACATATAGATAAACAAAAAGCTAATTTTAAATTCAGTTTTTTTTTAAATCCTTTAAATGTGTGGAAATTATGGAATTTGAGTATATTTTGTTTCTACTTTTTTCCTTCATGTTAGAAAAGTCGTAATTCCCACTGAAACCATAGGGGGACAGTAAAACACCATATACATACACATATGTATATGTATATATACATATATGACTTGATTAAAATATTCAGCAGTATATGGGGAACTCATTATCTTTATTATAAAAATAACAATTCTAATAATATTGATAATTGAAATCTGGACTAGGTGCAACATTAAAAAGTGATCAAATTAGATTAATTTATAAAGAGTATAATATAATATTTTCACAGTATAGAATGGGGAATTACAGTTTTGTATTATATTAACTTAAACTGCTAAATGCTATATTTTTATACTGTTGCTGCCTCTACTGCATAATGCAACATTTTTTTAAAAACATAGTTTTTATTATTCTAAACATTATATATTTATTACCTTTCTTTAACATCTTCCCTGAACGGAAGTTGCAAATGAAGAAAATTAAACATTAATAAATATTCTTATATAAAAGGCCAAAGAATATAGCCACAGCTTTAAACTAACAACAGAAATATTAAAGTTAAAACCTTTTTTCAAGTATTTAGAAACAGTGTTGTCATGTGTAGTTTGTCCACTAGAGGGAGCTGCTTCCATCTCTTTCACATATATATTTTGAGTGTCCTTGTCAAAAGTTATTCAATTGTTTCAATGAAAAGACTAAATAAAGATGAGTATAAAGTATCAATATCACATCATTTATATTGTCAGATATCAATAGTTTCCACCTCAAACATCAAGCTCCGCCATCGAGCATTCAAAAACATTTAAATTAAGAGAACTAAACCTTTATTAAAAATAAAATATGAGTATGAAAAATAAATGCAAAAATTAAAACAGCAATTTATAAATTTACAAAAATGAATTAAAGTGAAATTTGAATTGGAAAGTAAAGAAATAGGGGAATTTCTACAGTCGGGTAAAATATATAAACTTATATAAATTTGAATGATAATTTATCAATTTAATTTATTAATAAAAGGCTTAATTTATTTCTAATCTATTACTTTTAATATTCTTAATTTAATTTCGTATTATTGTCTATATCAGGATTTTATTAATTTAATTTATATTTTGGTAGCTGCTTTCCTTTATACATTTAATCGCATTTTTTTTTTTAAAATTATTTTATTTCAATTATATTTTTATTAATATTGTGGAGATATGAAATATAAAGAAAAAAGTAACACTAGAGGTCAATAAAGGTCAGAAAATGTTGGGATAAATATATTTTTCTCTCTTTTATTAATTTATTAATTTATTTGTATTTATTTATTGACTTATTTTGACTTCACTGTAATAACCCACAGATACTTAAGTCAAAGTATTAAAACCACATGGTAAAGATACAAATAAAATTCCTGCATTGAAAATGTTATTTAAGCAAAAGTAAGCGAGTTTTATCTGGAAAATGTGGTATTGTAATGTAAGTTTTAAAGTAGCCATTATGCAGAATCATGTAAATGATTTATAAAGTGTTCATCAATTTAATAGCCGTGTTTCTACTAGGAGGGAAAGTGGCCACCATGGCTAATTATGCACAGCGTCTCAGCTGATCATAAACATAGTGATCTTAAATTAACCGGCATCACTAACTGTGCACAGAGTGTCCGGTGCTTGTTGTAAACAAACAGAGATCGCTAAGTGAACACCTCCTGCAGCAGCAGCACATACACACTGTACTGCTACAGAGCTAACTGTTAGCCTATTAGCAATTTGCAGACTGGACACTAAGGGGTCAACATGCCCTCTGGCTCTGCAGCTGGGAGAGACTGCTGCAGGAGGACTGTGCTGCTTCGACTCGTTCTTACTCAAGAACGAGTCTCCAAAAGTCTCCAATACCATCAAAAAAAGTCGCTGGATTTGTCTCCAGTTGCTTTTTTTAAAAATAGTCGCTAAGGGGGTCTGAAAAGTTGCTGAATATAGCAATAAAGTTGGCAACACTGCTTCGCCAGCTTTTACAACGTGTCTTGTTGTGGCGTAGAGCAGTAGTTCTCAACCATTTTGAGTCGCGACCCCCAATTTAACATGCATGTTGTCCGCGACCCCCGCTCACTGAACACAATCTCCACACACAGTTCAGATCATACCAACTCAGTTGATATGACGTATTTTGGACAAATAATGAAGCAGACAACAACTAAAAACAGTCAGCTTCAAGCCAGAGACTCCTTGTAAAGTAATAACTTGCTACTTTGGCATTTGTCAGAAAAGACACAAAAATACCCAAAAAAGAATCAAATTGACCACAAAATGACACAAAATAATAAAAAAAAGACACAAATTGACCAAAAAAGACACAAAATGACCAAAAAAAGACACAAAATGACCAAAAAAGACACAAAATGACCAAAAAAAAACACAAAATGGCCCAAAAAAAGAAACAAAAAGACACAAAATGACAAAAAAAGACACAAATTGACCAAAAAAAGAAACGAATTGACCAAAAAAAAGACACGAAATTACCAAAAAGACACAAAATGACCAAAAAAAAGACACAAAATGACCAAAAAGACACAAAATGACTAAAATAGACACAAACTGACCACAAAATGATTTAAAAAAAGACACAAAATTGCCAAAAAAGACACAAAATTACCAAAAAAAGACACAAAATGACTAAAAAGACACAAAATGACAAAAAAGACACAAAATGACAAAGAAAAGACACAAAATGACAAAAAAAGACACAAACTGACCACAAAAGACACAAAATTACCAAAAAAGACACGACATTACCAAAAAAAGACACAAAATCACCAAAAAAACACACAAAATCACCAAAAAAAGACACAAAATGACAACAAAGACACAAAATGACAAAAATAACTGAAAAAAAAATGACTGAAATCTCATTAAATGACCAGAAAGATTTTTGGACTAAATGACCAAAAAGACTAAAACACATGAACACTTTAACACAGTGGAGCCAGAGCTGACTTCCAAAATGATTTGGTGACCCCCAGAAATCATCTCGCGACCCCAATTGGGGTCGGGACCCCAAGGTTGAGAATAGCTGGCGTAGAGTACTACGTCACATCCTGCTTAGCGTTCTATCCAATCAGTAATCAGGCTTTTTACAGGGGAGAAAAAAGGCCCTGCTCTTCTACAGGGATGAAAAAAGTCCCGACAAAAGACCGCTCCGGACGGCTCGTATTCAAATTAGGGGCGTTTCGGCGAGTGAGACCCGCCTCATTCTGGGTATTAAGCTGTAGTGGAAACAGCCTTAATGACTGCTCTGTTCAGCTGCCTCTGCTAGGGTCTTCAAAGCTCTTCTCCAAAGACTGAACTTGTATGAACTGATGGGAAATATAAAAATAAACGACATTAAACAAACTATTGTTGTGGTTTTCATGCAAAAAATGTTTGTAAAGTAACTAAAGACTTGCGTAAAATGACTCAGTTATATTCCAGAACTAGTTTATATTTTTATGATTGATAGTATTGCAGAAATGTTGATCAGAGGAAACCTGCAGTTCCCACAGCGGCCAGGAGATGTCAGTGTTTCATTTAAAATGAGCGTCCTGCTTTTTAACTCTTTCATCATTAATATATATATATATATATATATGTCATATATATCATATAAACATTCTCTGTCTAACGCTGTCTTTATGATATTTAATACACACAATACCTCCTCAGACAATAAACGGTATTGAATACATACATGTATATGCATGTTAATATTATTATGCTTATGGCACCTCTTATTCTCCTGTAGAATCCATAGATTCCCTGTTTATATATATATATGGCACCATTTAGCATCATCTTCTTAATATCACCTTATCTGTAATTTAATCTCTGGATTTTTGTGCTCTTATATTCTAAAAGTTTGTGCAGTTATGCTGCATTACTTATCTCAGTTATTTATTCATTAATTTGCACACACATTAAAGAGCAATAAGATGAACATTTTCATAAAATAAGAGATGTTTCAGGAGAGGTCCTTCCCTCATCTAAGGAAGAAAAACAAAAACAAAAATAAGATTAAAAAAAAAAAAACAGCAAAGAAACTGAGCATATGCTCAAAAAAAAAATAAAGCAAAGCAGAAATAATTTTGAGGAAAACACTATGAAAAAGGGGTAACAAGCAAGAATGAACAAGAAAAAAAGTGAAATAAACAGAAAAACAAACCAGTCAGTTGAAAATAATAATAATAATAATAATAATAATAATAATAATAATAATAATAATAATAATAATAATATCAAATAATTATTTTCAATTCAAATATCTGAATGTGTTGGTTAACTAATAACTCATGGTTAACTAATGAGGTTAAATATTAAATATTACTTCATTGATAGAGGATAAACTGCTGTGAAATTAATGTGGAAAATTAGAAATGTCCACTAGATATAGATTTAAATTAAATTAATAACAATCATTATGTTTGATTCCCTTGACCTTTGTTTATAGAAAACAATAAACAATGCATGAACACAGAGCAATGAATCATAAATCATAAATAAATAAATAAAAATGTAAGTCAATGTATTTCTGTGGCTGAATGGAAATTTATATTGAAATTTAGAAATTGAGTCACAGCCAACGTGCTCTGGCTTTAAATTAATTTATAATCAATGATCTGCTCAGTTATTGATTATAGTGCCCCTTATTAATGGCTGAATAATTCCCTCAATACTTTCAAGACAGAAATAGAGTTCATTCCCAAAATAAGATAAGCACAAGTATATCAAGACAAATGTTTTATGTATTTAAGGTTTTCTGAAATGTCATTAACTCTATGGAGTTTTGGGCTATTTTGTCCATTTCTGA